>NC_068994.1:38639569-38640282 GCF_001194135.2 Octopus bimaculoides | reverse complement strand
TATATATATATATATATATATATATATATATATATATCGTCAGTAGTTCACATACCTGAAAAAGAGGCTCACTCTAAAACATTAGTAATATATTTGGAAGGTTGTTTGTTATAGCCGATCGGAGAGTGGTGGTAGTTGCTTTCACAGCTATAAAGCTCCTTAGCTGGGTAGGTAACTCATCAGACTCAAGTGGCCAGAGGCACATAACCTCTCTACAACTGGGAGGAGAAAAACGTCATGATCAGTTAATTTTATATGCAAACAAATATATACAAGACGACCCTGGCACGTAGGGTTTCAGGCAGGACAGGGTTGTCTCCCTTACATTGATATTTTCTATATACAAATTGGTGTTCGTCTATACATGCACACACGCACATTATATACTGTTGTGTCTGGGGAGAGTCATTTTCTTATTGTGCCTTAAGATTTAACACACGCACCGGTAAAATTTCCACTTATTTTTCTTTTTATTTTTCTAAAATTTTCGTTGCGTCTTGCAACCTTTTCAATAGTCTTGGCTGTCCCTTATTTACGCTGCGTTCTTTTTTTGCTTTTGTTTGTTTTTGCGCATGTGTGTGTCTCAGTGTGTGTGTATGTATGCATGCATGTATGTGTGCATGTGTGTGTATGTATGCATGCATGTATGTGTGTGTATGCATGTCTGTGTGTGTGTACATATGTATATATGCATGTATGTGTGTGTATGCATA
>NC_068994.1:38638903-38639559 GCF_001194135.2 Octopus bimaculoides | reverse complement strand
CATGCATGTGTGTGTATGCATGTCTGTGTGTGTGTACATATGTATATATGCATGTATGTGTGTGTATGCATATATGTATGTATGTGTGTGCGTTTGCATGTATGTATGTATGTATGTATTCTGCATATTCCTGTGTTTGTGTGTTTTTATGTATGTGTGTGTGTGCATGTCTGTATATGTATGTATATACCTCTGTCTCCTTGTGTGTGCATGTCTGAGTGTGTGTGTGTGTGTGTTTTGCTGCTATGTACCATGTTTGTATGTATGGGTGCACATCTCCATATTTGTGGACATGTGTCTTTGTGTGAAGTAAAGTGTGTGTGTATATGTGGTCATGTGTTTCAGTCTCTATTTGCGTATGTGGTTGTCTGTTCATATACCCTATGTACCTACCCGTCTGTATGTAGACCTGTTTGTTTACATATACATACATGTGCATGCACACACCCACATACACAGACATACATACATATATCTGCATAAAAGCCCATTAACTGTTCTACTCTACCTGTGTAAAATGTGGGTATGAGGGTGTGAGGTAATCTTCCAGTTTAGGGAGGTAAAAAAAGTAAATAAAAATACAAGGGAAATAACTTAACGTCTTACTAGTATTATCCGTACTCTCCTCACCCCCCCTCCTTTGCGAGCGCGCATTT
>NC_068994.1:38634724-38638893 GCF_001194135.2 Octopus bimaculoides | reverse complement strand
AACTTAACGTCTTACTAGTATTATCCGTACTCTCCTCACCCCCCCTCCTTTGCGAGCGCGCATTTTTTTCTTCATATTCGTTCACAGCAAGTTGTTTTACACCTATTACACTATTTTTTTATTTATTTTTGAGCTTGGGTCAAACGCTTTAGTTTGACCGTTATTTCCCTATACTGGAAGATTACCATAAGTTGTTGTGCAGCCGGTACTATGATATTCAATCACGTGTGTGATTTATTTATAAACAGCTAAAAAAAAAAATACACATTTCAGAGTAGTACGGATAATACTAGTAAGACGTTAAGTTATTTCCCTTGTGTTTTTATTTACTTTTTTTTTACCTCTCTAAACTGGAAGATTACCGGGGTATGATATCTATGTATATTTCCTATTTAGTATTGGGGAAGTTTCATTTATAAGGACGTACTCCCGTATTTGTCTTAGAGTTGGGTCTGTTGTGGCTCCCTTAAAAACAAGAACTTTCAGCTTCCCGTCGCATGTGCTGAGGGATAACGCAAAGGGAGAGATATACATTATACACGGAGAAAGTCTCGAAAAGTTTCGAATAATAGAAATTGTCCGTGTAATTAATTAGTGGGGAGAATTCCCTCAATGGCAGTTCAGAATTTAAAAATAAATTGGCAAGGGAAGCAACTCCGATAAATTTTTTTTTTAATGTTATTTACTCAGTAAAGTGTAAATGGGAGCGGATTTTGTGTTTAAGTAAACTAGTGAAAGTAACGGACATGTTTGAATTCTATTAGCCCTCCTCAGCCTAGAATACTCTATTCAATCATCAAGACATAGATTTGCTCAATGTAGGCAAAAAAAAATTTAATAGGGATGTTGATTATGAATTTCAACAATATGGCCGAGCATTCAGCATGCTAATAATACATTTTGCGTTATTAATATGTACACATTTAATACAGTCAGTTGATAAACTTTGATTAACTGAGATTACCGATGCGATTAGTAGAGGAAACTTCCTGTAGAAGTGTTTAGAACCTGGAAAACAAAAAGCAAGGGAAATTACTCTGCTAATACCTGCAATCCAAATGTTTGATAAAATTAAAGCTGAAACAGGAAATTTAATGGATTGTTCCTGGTATTAAAAACCAGGTTACTTCTGACTTATAATCGAAGGCATTCCAGCTGTGATCGTTCCATTTTTTAAAACCATAATGTGTCTTATATTTCATTAACTAATATGTCTTTCCATTTTTTATGATGTATGAGTCGGCTTTCAAAGAAATTTTACTGATATTTCTAGCAGGTTGGACGACCACATAGAAACTCTTATATTTTCATACCTTTTTTGAGTTAAGGCAGTGTCCATCCAGTCTGATAACTTACCATTGCTTCTAAAGGCAGCTATCACACTCTATCAAATACCTTGTATTTTATTCCCTTCTTTGCCAGATTTTCTAAGTTCATCTGCTCCTTTCCAAGTTTATCCACTCCTTTCTAATTTCTCCACCTTTTTCTAACATTTATCCAACCCTTTCCAAGTGTATCACACTCTATCAAACACTTTGTATTTTATTCCTTTGAAATATTGATTTCAAATTTTAGCCCAAGGCCAGCGGTTTTGGAGGAGGGGCAAAGTTGATTAAATCAACCCCAGCATTCAAGTGGTACTTATTTTATCAGCCCTAAATGGGATGAAAGGCAGAGCCGACTTCAGCAGAAAAAAAATCTTTCAGGGTTTCCCTGTTTCTGTGGCATATATATTTTCCCTCTGGATGGGATACCTATCCCTTGCAGGATTACTCATTTTCGTCAGCTCAGTGTACTAAAGCAACAAGAAAAATTTATGAAATACCAATAAGTTTAATAATACTGTGAGGAATAGAATGCCTAAAGTTTTGAACTGCCAGGCAGGACTCCATATCAAAAGCAATGAGTAAACAAAATTCTATATTTAGAGGAAATGGTAATTGTCATGTTTGGGACTGAGAGTTTTCTAGTGAAGAAGGGTTCACACAAGTGTGTTGACAGAATCTGGTAGAATGTGACACAGCAGTATGATAGATATTAGACAAGACAATGTAGTAAGTTGTTGTTTAACCCCAGGTCAGCTTTACTAAAACAGGCTTACAGTACTAAAGATGTATTGAAGCAGTCACATTTTTTTTTTTTGGTATGGCTGTGTGGTAAGAAGTTAGCTTACCAACTACATAGTTCTGGGTTCAGTCCCACTGCAAGTCCCCTTGCAGTCCCACTGCAAGTCTTGCACTATAGCCTTGGGATAACTAGAATCTTGTGAATGGATTTGGAAGACAGAAACTGGAAGAATTCCCTCGTGCATGTGCATGCATGTGTGTGTGTGTGCAGGGGGCGATGCATGTACGTGTGTGTATGCATGTATGTATGTGTGTATATATGTATATAGCTATGTATGTGTGCATGTATGTATATAGCTATGTATATGTGTGTCATGTTTGTCCACCACCACCACCTGACAACCAGTGTTGGTTCATTTGCATCCCCATAATGATTCAGAAAAAGGAGATTACACTTTAAAAACAAATATGCTGATCTTTTTTTTTTTTACTAAGCCATTTAAGATGATGCCCCAGCATGGCCATAGTCCAATCACTGAAACAAAAGAAAAACGATATTGTGTAACAGTACCCCACAATTTTTTTAACTGTTCAGTCATCAGATAGAAGGGGGCAACTTCCAACACCCTTTATCTTCAGAATATTTTCAGAATATCTCAAATTTATGAGAACAAGGACTTAAGTTATTCTCAAACCAAAGGTCTAGCCTGAATGAACATGTAACAATGAATTCTGCTAAAGATACCCTCGGACCAATTGGTAGTTTTAAACTGAGTAAAAAATTATCTACCACCCAGGAACTTGGAATGCAAAACAGCTGGAACAGATACTACAAGAAATCTCATCTGATAGTCTAATAATTCTGCCGATCAACCAAACTGAAATAGCATTTTACTTTATCAACACAAAAAACATGAAAGGTAAAGATGACCTCTGCAGGATTTTAATGAAGGTGGTGAGATATGGAACAAAGAAGAATTTGGGCTAACAGCTCTACCAACTTGCTACGGTTATTTGTTCTGCTTTAAAGCAGTAGTATATGTTTTGAGCAATATTTGGCTGCTATTTCTTGAAGACTGTATGCCCCTGTAAAGGCTCTGTCTGTATCTTTTATCTTTTACTTTTTTCTTTCATTTGACTATGGCCATGCTGGGGCACTGCCTTGAAGAATATTTAGTCAAATGTATCGACCCCAGTGCTTATTTAAAAAAGAAAACCTGATACTTATTCTATCAATCTCTTTTGCTGAACTACTGGTTAACGTAGACAAGTAGACATGGGAACATACCCACACCAGCATCAGTTGTCAAGTGATAGCAGTGGAGGTAACAGCCACAGACTCAAAGACAAACACACACACACACACACACACACACACACACACACACAATAGGCTTATTTCATTTTCGATCTACAAAATCCACTCACAAGGCTTTGATCAACTTGAGACTATAATAGAAGACCCTTGCCCAAGGTTCCACATGGTGGGACTGAACTCCGAACCATGTGGTTGAGATGCAGGCTTCTTACCACACAGCCACGCTTGTGCCTATATGGTGATAACTTAGTATCTTTATTTTGGGAAAAAGAGAAAACATTATAGTAGTAACGACAAAAACACGGAAATTGATGTTGGATCATTATTTGACAGGAGTACTGATGAGGGAAAATTCATATATTAAATAGATAACTTTATTTTCAAAAGCTGTCTAGAATGAATGGTTATATGTAGAGTGGGTTCCTTCTCTGTTGTGGAGACATCACTTTATGAAGGTTTGTCACTGTTTCGAAAAAGTAAGAAATTCAGTATAGAAGTTTTTCTTATTCTGTCTATCTATCTATCTATCTATCTATCTATCTCTTTTTTATTATTACGTTTGTAGAAATAAATAATCTTGTATTTTTCTATTATTCAATTGATTTTTAATTATAGTTAAATAAACGTCTTTAGCTTTAAATAGTATAGCTTTAACTATTACACCGGTTAAATATGTACTACTTTTATCTTCATTATTATTTTAAACTTAAACTTCGTTCAAATTGTATTTAAAACAATGATAATTTAAAACAATGATAATTTATGTAAGATGTTTTTTGTATATA
>NC_068994.1:38632234-38633688 GCF_001194135.2 Octopus bimaculoides | reverse complement strand
CCTGCTGGAGTCCAGGCTGCTCTTTGATTACAACTGGAAATTTCAGTATAGGAGATTAACGTGACTTTTTTAGGAGTTTATCCATAATTTGTCATATTTACTATGTTGCCTTGGCTATATCTGTGTGTGTGTGTGTGTGTGTGTGTGTGTGTGTGTGTGTGTGTGTGTGTGTGTGTGTGTGTACAAGAGGTGCTGAAAAGTTCCTGGCTTTGAGTAAAAGAAAATGCAAGAGGATCCATTAATTACATACACACATGTGCATCTTTTATCTTTATCTTTTTATCATTTTATATTCTACTTGTTTCAGTCATTGAACTGCAGGCATGGAGGGGCATTGCATCAAAGGATTTCATGGGACAAAGCAACTCAACCCCAGGACTAATTTTTGTTAAGTTTGGTACTTATTCTATTCTTCTCTTTTGCCAAACTGCTAAGTTATGGGGATATAAACAAACCAACACTAGTTGTCAAGTGGTGGGAAGGGACAAACAGAAATACATACGTACATACATACATACATACATACACATACACACACACACATGCCTAAATACATACATACATACATACATACATATCACCCACATCATAAGCAGTTGTCTGATAATGTCATCATGGTATTATCAACCGATGAGACATGATGTTGTAGTTAGGACACTCTATCATAAAATCTGTCGGGAGGATAACACTGAGGACAAAAAAATAAGAACCCACAGTTTGGTAGAAGTCATAGCCACTCATGATAAAAAGGAGTGCTCGTGGAATGTCCCAGCAAGACCTCAATAAAATGTAAGCACAACAGACCTGATATAATGATTTGGGATAGGGAAGAGAAAATGTGCATAGTTGTGGAAATTAGCTGCCTAGCAGATGTTAACATAAAGCTGAAGATCAGTGAAAAAGAGAATGCTTACTCTGTGCTATTGAGAAACCTGCAGTCACTCTATCCAGATTACAAGTTCAGGTTTATACCTTTAATTATTGGGGCCCTCAGATATGTAACAAACTGCCTAAATACCAATCTTGAGAAATTAGGCTTCTCAAAACCAGAAAGGAGAAAGCTAATTCAAAGACTACAGATCCAATCCATCACTGCAACTGCAAAAATATGTAAAATTTTCCAGAAGATTATTATTTAAATATATATGAGCATGTCTAGATATGTAACTATATGCATGAGAATACATACATGCATACATACATACATACATACCCTGTTGTTGATGTTGAAATTCCAATGAAGGAGCCTTGGACATAGGTTAGAAACCAACTCTTTCTCTATTGGCAAGAAATCTTGAAATAAAACTAAACAATAACATACATGCATATATATGTAAAATACATACACTCATATGCATATGTATATGTATATATGTATATATGTATATGTGTATATGTATATGTGTATATGTGAATGTATAAAATGGAACTGCTTTGTGAGTATGATTGTTTCA
>NC_068994.1:38628196-38631813 GCF_001194135.2 Octopus bimaculoides | reverse complement strand
TATATATATATATACTGTTGTGTCTGGGGAGAGTCCTTTTCTTATTGTGCCTTGAAATTTAACACACTCACCGGTAAAATTTCCACTTATTTTTCTTTTTTTTATTTTCCTAAAATTTTCGTTGCATCTTGCATCCTTATCAATAGTCTTGACTCAAGACTATTGATAAGGTTGCAGACTGATGATATTAATACAGTTAATGTTCATAAGTTGGTGCCTTTATAAGATAATGATTAGATAATTTAATTAAGTTGGTGTGGTACTACTGTATAACATACTGACTAACCAATTAAACTGATGAGATAATATTGTATGATATACCAACCAATTAAATAGATTGACGAAGTTCTATTGTATAACATTCCAACTAACCAATTGTTTGGATGGTGATGTACTATTTTATGACATTCTAACCAACCAATTAATTGGTTAATAAAGTTCTATTGTATGACATTCTAACTAATTAATTAATTAGGTTGATGGTTATTATTGTACAACATACTAATTAACCAATTAATTAAATTGATGAAGCAGTAATGTATGACACACCAAATAAGCAATTAATTAGACGTATGTGGTACTACTGCATGGCATACCAACTAGCTAATTAGGTAGATGATGTACTACTGATGATTTTTATCTCATTGATTGTAGTAAAGTGGTAGAGTTGTTAGAACATGGAATAAAATGCTTTGTGGTATTTGTCCCAGCTCACTGCATTCTGAGTCCAAATCACACTGAAGTCAATTTCACTTTGCATACTTCTGAAGATAATAAAATAAAGCTTCAGTCCAGAGCTGTGGATTAACAGAACAACTAAAGTAATAGACGGAAATCCTTGTAGTATTTATTCCAGTTCATTGTGTTACAGGCATTTTGGTGGTAGACTTAATCTGATGCCTTGCTTAACACTGCAACCTGGTTCTTATCTTTCAGAGAATTCACTGTTGGAAGTATTACAGCTTTTTCTCCAGTTTTCATATAACTTTTACATTTCTTCTACCATCATCAGCATCAGTGAAGGCACGTGGCTTAATGGTTAGGGTATTCAGCTCATGATCATAAAGACATGAGTTCAATTCCCAGTGATGTATTGTGTCCTTGAGCAAGACTTTATCTCATGTTGTTCCAGTCCACCCAGTTGGCAAAATGAATGGTACTGGTAATTCAAAGGGCCAGCCTCATCACATTCTGTGTCAAGTTGAATCTCCTTCAGAACTACATTAATGTTACATTGTCTGTGGAGTACTCAGCCACTTGCATGCTGATTTCACAAGCAGGTTTTTCCATTGATTAGATCAACAGGAACCCTTATCATAACTGATGGAGTGCCAATTATCAACATCATCAACTCCTGGACATTACAGTATTGAGTCCTAGGGCTCATAGGGCTGGTTACTCCATTTCCATGGTGTATAAGTGACCAACATCACAACGTTCCTTTCAAACAAGACACCAGTCCTTTGTAGGACTATTCATTTACAGCTGAATGAACTGGAACAGCATGACATGCTTAACTCAAGAATACAATGCATTGCCTAGTTCAGATATCAAACCCACAATCTTGTGATCGTGAAGGTAACATCCTAACCACTAAGTCACAGTCTCAGAAGCCCTAAATATTTAAAGAACGGTAGGTTCTGCTCTTCCCTTCCTGACTAGGTAATAATGGTTTCATATTTGAGCACAAGGCCAGCAAGTTTGGGGAGGGGGTAAGTTGATTACTTCAACCCCAGTATTCAGCTGGCACTTATTTTATTGACTTTGAAAAGATGAAAGGCAAATTCAACCTCGACAGGATTTGAACTCAGGCCATAAAGACAGGCAAAATGCCTCTAAATATTTTGCTTGAAATGCTAACGATTCTGCCAGCTTGCTGTCTTTTATGACTAAGTAATAATAAAAAAGTAACAAGAGAAAAGATTCTTTCTACTTTTGACACAAGGGCAACAACTTTGAGAGCAGGAGGAATGTTGATTACACCAACCCCAGCACTTGTCTGACACTTATTTTATCAACAGATAAGATGAAAGGCAAACTTGACCTCAGCAGAATTTGAACTCAGAATGTAAAGACTAAGAAAAAATGCTACCAAGGAAATGTTTAATCTCAGCAGTGTAAACTAGTAAACATTTCACAGCTTGGGGAAAATATATCTCCAGAGAATCTGTTAACAGCAAGGTACATGAGTGATACATAAAGTCTTAGAGACGGCACAGAGCCAGTTATAAACATTGTAACTCATAACTTCTCAGCTGGTTGACTTCTTCTAGTTTATCAGCTCAACTGACTGAAGCTCTCTTGGAGATTAGTAAGAGTAGATTTTGAAATGTAATTGAGTAAAAGTTACTGGGAGCTAATTTAATGGAAACCAAAAATAGTCAATCTGATCTTCCACGCTGGTTGCTGGTTAGTGAAGGCTTTTTTAAAATTAACCCCATGATTTACTTTCATAGCAAAGTCGAATATATATTTAATAAGCATATGGTTGTAATGAATTGTTGTTTACACTTTTAATCGCAGATATTCTTTGTGAGTACGCCATTCTGTTATGTGTATGTATGTTGGGGGGGATATGTATGCACACACATACATGCGGACGCGCACACTCACATATACACACACATACAAACACACACACAAACACACACACACACACACATATGTATATCTATATTTATCTATATCTATCTATCTATCCATCTATCTATCTATCTATATCATCATCATCATCATCGTCGTTTAACGTCCGCTTTCCATGCTAGCATGGGTTGGACGATTTGACTGAGGACTGGTGAAACCAGATGGCAACACCAGGCTCCAATCTGATTTGGCAGAGTTTCTACAGTTGGATGCCCTTCCTAAAGCCAACCACTCAGAGAGTGTAGTGGGTACTTTTATGTGCCACCGGCACATATATACATATATATATACATACACACACACACACACACACACACACACACACACACACACACACACACACACACATATATATATATATATATATATATATAAGAATTGCAGCGTGGAAGGTGTTTATAAGCTATTTAAGAAACACACAAAAACCATTAGATTCACTTCAACATTTAAATTTAATTTGCCAAAATATTTTCGTCGCTTTGAGACCACAACCTGTTCACTGACAAAATTCTGTGCTGCATTTGAATTTATATATTTACGTATGGTCTATCAAAAGATTCAGTAATCTTTCAGTGAACAAATAAACTTTATTTTCATTTACATATTTGCCTTACAAAAATTTAACATTATAATCTTTTTATAATTCAACTATATTAAACGACATTTTATACCACGATGACAATGATATCACATTTTCTTTATGAGTGTGTACCTTAAAAGGTATCCATTTCTCTATATGTTATGAGGAAATGCAGTCACTCACTTTCTCTCTTACATGCACATGCACACATACATGCAAAAACGATGTCTGCATATGTATTTATGTACGTGTATATGAAAGATAATGTGTGTGTGTGTGTGTGTGTGTGTGTGCATGTAAGAGAGAGAGTGAGAGAGAAAGTGGGTGCCACTTACACATACATGCAAAAAAATACATACATGACAACACACACCTTCACTCTCTCTCCCTCTCT
>NC_068994.1:38625737-38628186 GCF_001194135.2 Octopus bimaculoides | reverse complement strand
ACACACACACACACATCCATTTCAAATACATGTACATACATCTTTCATTTTCTCCTCTCTTTCAATTTCTGCTCTCTTCAAAGCATAATGAAATTTTAAAAATTTACAGAAATTAACTATCATATGATTCCGTATGATCGGCCATATGATCAAGCTGACAACTTTCCTGCTTCAAACAAAAGAATGCCATAAAATAACTTCCTTTGGCACACACACTCACACACACACAACAGGTATAACTTCTGTATGAATTATGTTATTTCTTGTTATGTGCACATGCAAAATTACAGCTGAAATCCATTTGAAATCATCTTTTTCTATTCAGTAATTCATGTTTATGATGAGTGTATTTAAAAACCTGATCTTCGATATCCAGAAATCCTGTCCTTTACCTGTTGCTTCTAGCATGTCCGAGGTGACATTTGCACCCCACCTTTGATCTTTTTCCTAAATTTCTTCCCATTCCTATGCTTTCAGTACAGGAGACTAGGATTCCGCCCAAAAAACACGCTCCCAATATTTTAATTTTCTCCCTCCCCATCCCAATTTCTTCATTTTTTTTTTAACATTTTTCAAAATTTTTTCTTGATAATCCAGGGAGAAAAAGCAGAGAGTATGAATCTTTAAGAATCTTCTTTCTTTTTTCTTAAAGAAACACGAAAATATCCTTCCCAAACATCCAGCCATCACCTCACCATTTTCAAAAAGCTACAATTCCCAATGTTTCACTTTTAGCTTTATGGAAAGAAGGGAAGTTTCTTCAGAAATAGTGTTGTTTACCTGTTGTTTCTAGCATGTCAGGTTTTTCTGGTGGTGCTCTAATATTTTTTACATCTGCTATTTCAGTACAATTCTACACATGCATGAAACGTCAGACGAAAGTGAAACATTGGGTGTTTTTAGCTTTTTGAAAGTGGATAGGTGATGGATGGGTGAGGTGGGGAAAGGGGCATTGAGTGTTGCTTTGAGAAAAATTAAACTTTAAAAAAATATATATTTCCTAGATTTGTAATCTCTGTATTTTTCTACATGAATAATAATAAAAAATTTGTTAAAAAGTTACAAATTAAGAAATTGCAGTGGGGACAGAGAGAAACTAAAATTCTGAAAACGTGATTTCTGGGCAAAATTGTATTAAACCCCTTTTATATGATGAAACACTACATAGTTTGTGATCCTTCTTAAGTGCAGAAAGCGCTTTCATGCAAACCCATGTAAATTGTACCCTCCCCACTTCACTTTTAAACAAACAATAACTTCCATTATGCCAATTGACTAGTTCACTATATATCAGCTGTGGCTGAATCTGCCCATAAGAAATGAACAAATAACACAATGTGGCTGTAGGTCATAACACCCGGGCAATGGTGGGATGCATTGCTAGTGTGTGTGTGTGTGTGTGTGTGTGTGTATATATATATATATATATGTATATATACATATACATATGTGTGTGAGTGTGTGTATGTATATTATAAGGTAGTGAGCTGACAGAACTGTTAGCATCTCAGACAAAATTTTTGTCTTTATTTCTTCTAGCTTTTTACATTCTGAGTTCAAATTCCATTGAGGTCAATATTGCCCATCATTCTTTTGGGATCAATAAAATAAGTACCAATCTAGTACTTGAGTCAACGTAATTCACTTACCCACTCCCTTCAAAATAATGTTCTCAAATTTTGGCTTTTTGCCAAAATTTGAAACAGTCATCATGATCCACCGCGTGTGCCCCTGGATCCTCAGGACTTTACAGTCTAGAGATGCTCCTATCATTACCTTTGTCTTCTCAATCTTCACCCATCCTCACCTTGAATACCATTATCCACTGAGGTCTCCCTACCTGAAACAAAATATTCTAAAAATTGAAGTACTCCAAAGATCAATCACATGGAAAATATATGACACGACAGGTCTTAAATATTGGGATCAGCTTGAGCAACTTAAAACTTTGTTCCCTCCGACACTGCCATGAGTGTTGTATCATTTGTAAAATGTGGAAAATATTCCAACATCACAACCCAAATGATGTTGACATCAATTTTAAAATTCACCAAGGCTTGGTCCTTGCACCACCCATCCTCTACAAAAATCTTGCTCACATCACAAAACTAAGACAGAACCATTTCACCTCAACTGGCTCTACTCTCTTTAACATTATGCCAGGACACTTGAGAGAAGAAAAAAGATCTCACAACATTCAAATGGTTCCTGGATGAATGAAAAATTTCAGATAAACCACCAACACCCAAACATATCTCTGCAAACAATAACTATTTACTCAAATGGGCTAAGGTGCCCAACGAATGACTAATATGAAACATCATTTAAAATCTTCCTCAGGTGGTGCTATTAAGCTACACACACACACACACACACATACACACACACACGCACGCACACACACACACACATACACACACACACGCACGCACACACACACACACACACA
>NC_068994.1:38624668-38625727 GCF_001194135.2 Octopus bimaculoides | reverse complement strand
ACACACACACACGCACGCACACACACACACACACACACACACACACACACACACACACACTAATCAACATATAAGTTCAACCACACCTGCCTCTCTTTACAATGGAACCTGCTTATACGTCATCAACTAGTCATTGTTCTCAAAATTAGTAGTTGCCAAACTTTTTATTTGCTTACATATATGCATATTACACACACACTTGTATATATAAATATATATATGTGTGTGTGCATGTGCCCATATGTGCATTGTGCACATGTGTGTATGAGTGTCTATGTGTGTGTGCGTGTGTGTGTATTCAAAAATATATATACACAATTATATGCAATTATATTTTCCCATATGATAATAATAAGAATATCATTCTTATTTGAGATGGGAGAGGGAGTATTTGTGCACACACATTTACATATTTGCACACACACACACACACACACACACACAAACAAACACACACACAAACACACACAAACACACACACACACACACACACGCTTACATACATATTTATACTTTGATATCATTGTATTTTGCTTGTTTTTTTAATTACTTTTCCCAGGCATTTTGATTGCTCATTTTTTCATAGTTATTACCCATGAGAGCATTTTCCCACCGACTGCCTGTGTCTCATACACGGATATAATTGAGTAAGGATATGTTTTTTAGTGGAAGTACTTCCTATTTCCCACCCTATCAATCAGGAAGGAATATCGTGTTCATATTTTTCACTGTCACTGTTCTCTTTCCCTTCTTTTACTTCTCTTATTGTTTGACATGACTTTGTGTATACACAAACATACACACATATACAAACAACACATCCACACATACAATTACATATACATACACACATGCATATGTATAAATATATATATAGAGAGAAAGAAGGATAATAGACAGGCACATATATAATCTACATATACATATGTACACATATATGTATGTGTGTGTAATATATATATATATATGTATATATGTGTGTAGATTACATATCTATCTATATCTATACATACATAGATATATATACGCACATATACACACATATACACACACATATAT
>NC_068994.1:38616299-38624065 GCF_001194135.2 Octopus bimaculoides | reverse complement strand
TTTTGTCATCTTCTTCATCTTCATCTTCTTCTTCCTCTCCACCACCACCACCACCATCATCTCCATCACCATTACCAACTATGAGAAATAATTATCCGACATGACATGGATTACACCACTAGTATCCATGAAGCAGCATATGTTCACCACTGCCAGATAATATATTTAGTGTTTATCTTCCCATCGCCCCCCCCCTTACTTGATCTGATATTATTCATTTATTTATTTATTGTATTTTATTGAACATAAACTGAAGAAACAGCCTCGTAGTCGGCCATGGGATTTGGTGTGTCACTGTGTTACCACCAAAGATCTGTTTAGTCACTCTTATCATCATCACTTACCATACGTGCATGTTAAGCATGTATGAATGTAAATGTGTGTGTGTGTGTGTGTATGTGTATGAATAAATGTCTGTATATGTATATGTATATATGTATGTATGTATAAATGAATGTGTGTGTATATATAAATACGTATATATATATGTGTGTGTGTGTATATATATATATATATATATATATATATATATATATATATATATATATACACATATATACATGCATACATATTCATATATACATGTTTGTGTGTGTGTGTGGTGCATGTGCATGTATACATGTCTGTATATACAGATGCATATACATGGTTGCATGGTTGCATGCACACACAATCATACATACAGACAGACAAATAGACAGTGTGACAGACAGATAGATAGATAGATAGATAGATAGATAGATAGATAGATAGATAGATAGATAGATTCTTCTGTTTACAGATGGAACATACCTTCAATATATTAGAGCTGTGTAGATTTTCTTAGTTGTGTGTGTGTGTGTGTGTGTGTGTGTGTATGCATTGTGGAGGAAGGATTAAATGAATTTGATACATGGAAACTGAAAGAAGCCTGTCTTGTGTGTGTGTGCGCATGTGTGTGTGAGTGTGTACGCCTGTGCATCTGAAATAGCGAAACATATGAAAGATTTTACTAATAATTAGCTGGTAATAGTTCAAATCTACTACCATTTCTTTTATTGCTTCTGCTACTGCAAATGATGATCATGATGACAATGACAATGCTGATGTCGATGCTGCCAATGATGCCGCTGACAATGATGAAGACAACGAGATATATACTTCACTTAGAGAGTATAATATACACTTCTCCATATTTCAAGGGAAAATGTAATTATGTTTATCGTGAAATTTTAATTGTTGAAATGCAAAATAAACATATATAAACTGACTTTTTATAAGATATTTTTGTAACAATTTAAGTTCATTAGTATAAATATAATATTATGTAATCATCAATGTTTTTCCTTTCTTTTCACAACGACGCAAAATTTAGATTTCTTCCAAAAAGCTGAACCTGAGGATTTCAAAAATCATCCAGTCACAAACCGTAGTTGTAAGTTTAGCATGAAAATCATTTATATTCAAATACAAAAAAAAAAAAGAAGAAAAACAATGAGAGTTTATAATTAATACGAGGGCCACGTGTCAATATAAGAACAAACTTAACTTCTGGCTTGTATATGAGTCCTTTTAATCTCCTTAGATTTAAGAGATGGGTGACAAATGCATTATCCTCATGCCTGAGGCAAAACAGTTGGTTTGTTTGTTATGGAGTTAAACTCCTTATTTTACAAGATCCTTTATGAAATGATTGGCATGAGTAAGGGGCTAAATATTGTGTGGGTACAATATTGTAATATCATCTGTTTTGTAGGCTAACATTTAAAGCCTACAGAAGCGAATAGTGGATAGATGGTCTCATTAGAGCATCAGTAAAAGATGCCTCACAATATTTGTTCTGGCTGTAAGGCAGTGAAACTAGCAGAATCATTACTGTGTCAGGCAAAATGCTTAGTGGCGTTTTGTCTATTTTTATGTTCTGTGTTCAAATTCTGCTGAGGTTGACTTTGCCTTTCGACCTTTCAGGGTCAATAAAATAAATACCAGTTGAACACTGGGGTCAATATAATTGACTTACCACTTACCTCGAAATTGCCAGCCTTGTGTCAAAATTTGAAATCAGTGTTTGTTCTGGCTCTGTAAGCTCTAAGTTCAAATTCTATTGAGGCCAAATTTGCTTTTCATTCTTCCAGGTTCAATGAAATACAGCACCAGTCAATACTGGGGTTCATTTAATTTATTATTCCCTCCTGCAAATTTCTGGTTTTCATCCTTTGTAAGAAATTATCATATTCATAGTTTAAAGAGATTTAGTTATCTGGTGGCAGGAATGAGTTATAACCTTCAAATTCTTTTGGAGCATTGTTGGAAATACTTTCATCATCTGTCATTATCACCATCATCTTTTAATGTCCATTTTCCATGCTGGCATGAGTTGGATGGTTTTGACCAGAGCTGGCAAGCCAGAGAGCTGCACCATGTTCCAGTTTGATGTGGCCTTGTTTCTACAGCTGGATGCCCTTTCTAATGCCAACCACTTTACAGTGTGTGCTGAATGCATTTTAATGTGTCACCAGAATGAGCACTTTGATGTGGCATTGGCATAATGCTTTTTGCATGACACTGGCACAGGACTCTTGCAGGCCAATTCTCTTTATCAGGGGAAGCACTTCTGCTTTGGAGGGACAGATCTTCTTGAGTACAGCAAGGCACCAGATATCACGAAGGAGATGACGAAGGACTGAGATGTCTGGTACCTTACTGTACCCAAGAAGAAAATACGATTAAATAGAATTAAATACATCTTTATAAATTTTAAATATCATCATCATCATCGTTTAATGTCCAGTTTTTGATGATCTGAACTGAACTTCTTTTATACAAGAAATAAACATATTTCTTTAAAATTCTGTGCTAAAAAATGGAGTGAATACAGAATTGTAATTGTATATATTATTTAGTAGTACGTTAATAGTTAGAATATAATTACATGGAGTTGGTAACAACAATGTTTTAACAGCCTTAATATATTCTTTTAGTTTAGATATCTAAGGGCTAGTATCTTTAATCTTTTTCATGCCAATCTGTCTAAGCTCAGCCCTGGTCCTATGATACAAACATTTTACTCTAACCCATTAGCATTTAAATTAGTCATATCCAGCCTATATATTCTACCTGCTTTATGTCAAACCAGCCAGATCTAGCCTATTGTATCTACCCTTCAATGTCATTCTAAAAATATGCAATCCCATAATAAAAATTTCATAGCTAAAAGATAATGCATGATTAATTAAAAACAATGTAAATGAAAAAGCATTACATTTGACAGAATAATTTGAATGCTAAAGGGCTAAAGTGATCTAAATAAATAGGAGAGTATTGTAGTTTGCTTGAAGCATTGTGTATTGTTTGTAAAGAATAAAAAGTTTAGAATGGTACAACAATGCACTATAGAACAAAAAATGGACTATATACCTGTTGTAATTTGGTTATCTATAGTCCGATGATATTTCGGAATTACAATTCCTTCTTCAGATCTTCTTAGCTGGAGTCTCTGCTGTGAACAGTCTCTGATCTAAATAAAAGCCTTCCATCTAAATTTCATATTAATTTATGTTCTGAACACCAACTTAATAATGACAGAGTTATTTTATTAAATTCTTTATCATTTTCAAAATTGCTTGAAACACATGCAGTATATTTTAACAGAAATATCGTAAGGAAAGTCTTAAATGATTCTCTTCAGGTTTGTTGTAGTCATATCATTATATTTATGTAAATAAGGCACAATCCTTCATTTATGCATATTTGGTTGAACAAATAGCAAGGAAGTTTGTTAACTTGTTTAACGTTCAGCTGTTAATATTTTCTAATTGTGCATTTTTGTTTGGAAAATAGATTTTCTTATATGAAAGAAATAAGAAAATTTAACTGAAATAATACATGTAGCCATCTTAAGGAGAATGTATTATGTTAAAGATAAATTAAATGTATGGTTGTTATTGTTGTATAGTTTTAAACCAGCTCTAACAAAGCAGTTCTGTGGCATGCATTTTAAATGATCAGCTACAATCAAATGATCAGTCACAATCCTCAAACCTGTTTTTTTCCAATTTACAAGCTGGTATCAAAAAGTTCCCGGACTAGTTCTGTAGCACACTAACAGATGGCAGCAAATGGTTCTGTGCTCAGTGAGGGCTGGTAATGACCTTTATGGGGTAGTGTGCCAAGTGACATCACTATGTTTACTTTGAAAATTATGACATCTGTGTTTTTGTGGTCATGTGCATGTTGTAGTCTGTGATTTTTGTCATGGTCAGCAAGTTGGAACAAAGAGCCAATGTGAAATTTGGTGTTGAACTTGGAAAATCTGCTACAGAGACATTGGGCATACTTCAGCAAGCTTACAACAATGAGACAATGGGTTGTACGCAATGTTTCAAGAGGCATGGACACTTCAAAAGTAAACTGACATCTGCAGTATTGTGCATCGAGAATTCATCCTCCAGGGCCAAATAATCAATCAAGAATTCTGCTGTGATATTTTGAAGCATTTGAGGCAGGACACTTGATGAAAGCAACTAGATCTGTGGAGCACGAAGAATTGGATTCTTCTTGACGACAATGCATCCTGTCACTGAGCTCTCCACACTTGTGAGTTACTCGCCAAAAACAACATGGTATCACTTACGCACCCACCCTATTTGACAGATTTAGCTCCTACAGACTTCTGTTTCTTCCCTAAGACGAAAATGCAGCTCAAAAGTCATTGTTTTAACACCATTGTCAAGATCCAGAGCAAATCACAGAAGCTCTTCGACTTGCTAACAGAAAACGACTTCCAGGCCAGCTTCCAAAAGTGGCAGGGAAGCTGGGACTGATGTATTGTTGTGAAAGGTGACTATTTTGAAGGTGATTATGTTAAAACTTAGGTAAATGAGTTATTTTTTATTAAACATAACACATCCAAGAACTTTTTGATACCACCTGTATATCACATTTCTACCTATTTGAGAACTACAGTACACCTCAATAAGCAATACTGAATTACATGAACTGTAGTGTAACACCCCACTGTCCAGTCAGTATCTGCACATCTGTAGATACAGGTGGTAGGCACAGCTGAAGAGAGACTTGCTCAGAGCACTTATTATCAGCAAAGTTCATCTTATGGTAGTATGTTGTTTTTGTTTTTTGGTATGGAAGACTGGGAGTGTGTATAAGGAAACTATTGATGCATTGATTTGAGAAGTGATACAAATAAAAGGTGTGTATAATTTCCATGGTGCTTACGAAGGTAATGTGAGGATTACTAATACGATGACAAAGTTTTTCTCAGGACAATAATTCAAATTCTAAATCAGCAACACTTCCTCATCAGTTATAATGATGTTCCCACAGGTAAATTTGCCAAATCAAACTACTAAGGCTGTGTCATTTATCAAAGCTCATAGTGAATGGTGTGTGTGTGTGTGTGTGTGTGTGTGTGTGTGTGTGTGTGTGTGTGTGTGTGTGTGTGTATTTGTGTCTGTGTCTGTGTGTGGGTGTATTAGGTGGGTATATGAGTGTGTTGCAGGTGATACAACCCAGAGGTTCAAATCAATCAACTTTCCTCTCCAAACATACACACACACACACACACACACATACAAACACACACACACATACACACCCACCCACACACATACATATGCATGCACACACATGCGCATGCATGCACACACACATATGTACACTCACACAAATATGTATTCACACTCATATACACTCACTCAATTTCCACGTTGTTCTGCAATCTCTTTTATTTGTCATGGGATTGTTCTAGAGTTCTTTAATTCGTTTTAGCAATCACAGATAAGCTCAGACAAGACCATACTGGAGCAGAACAGGGCCTTTCATTTTGTATGATGTAGATATTCAATAACTTGTGTGACCTTTAGTTGATCCAACACTGAACAGAAATACGAATACTATTGTTGAGACTTCATTTGTACTTTACGTATAATGGAGAAAGTACATGGCTTAGTGTTTAGGGTTATTGTACTCATGATTGCAAGATCATAGTTTTCAATTCCTAAACTGGGTGATGCATTGTTTTTCTTGGGTAAAACACTTCGTTTTCCATTGCTCTGCAATCACTTTGACATACATGCACTCGTACAGGCAATGTCATTTTGATGGAAGGAGTGAGCTCATGTACGGCGCAAATATTTGTTTGCCATAACCAAACGTTCGGTGCAGGTTGTTCAGCAAGAAACTGAGGAATCATTTTTCTCAGATTCAAGAGACTACCAAAAATATAATGGATTATTATTACAGCATCAGTGTCATTTGGATGGTAGACTTCTCTATCATCTGATTTTAATGCAACAACTAATGGATTGGCAAAAACAGGCAAAAGAGCATCAGACAAAATGTCTGTGGTTTTTAGTTGTAGATCTTTACATTTTGAGTTCAGATCATGCTGAAGTCAACTTTGTTTTCTGTCCTTTGTTTTCTGGCCAGTTTCACCATAAAACTGGTCAGATAAATATCTAATCTGGCCAGATATGGTCGGATTGAATGCCAAAGGGTTAGTCTCACTTTTTCCATGCTCACATGGCTTGGGCAGGAATTGATTTTCAAGGCAGAATTTCATAGCCGGATGCTCTGTGTATCAACAACCTTCATATGTTTTTCAAGTAAGCAATTTTTGTTGTTGCTGTTATTGTTGCACTAATCTTCAAAAGCACAGTTGACAGTATAATGTCAACAAAGAAACATATTCATCACAACTGCATCTCTCCAATGATGACAAGCAAAATACCACATTCACATAAGACACACACACACAGAGTTTAATTCAGTAAATGTCAATTATTTTGACATTAAACAGACAAAATTTCCTGTTCTTTTTGAGTTCAATATATGTAGTACATGTAATACTAGTAAACCCAGATCCTGTGAGTTCAGCTCCAAAATACATTAAAAGATAGTGTCAGTAAAAGCAAATATAGTTCAACCTCTCTTAGATTACAGAGCCACGTATGTATATGTTTCTTTATTTTTTTCATTATTTCAGTTAATGGACTATGGCCATGCTGTGATATCACTTTAAAGGGTTTAATCTAAACAACTGACCCCTGTAGTTATTTTTAAGTATGGTACTTTTCAGTCATTCTCTTTGCCAAAATGTTAAGTTGCAGGTGACTTAAACAAACCAACACCAGTTGTCAAACAGGGAAGAAAGAAAAACACAAACACAAAGACACACACACATGCACATACCCATACACATGTATATAAATATATATATATATATATATATATATATATTCAATTTCATTTTTTTCTTGCCCCTCCTTAATTCTTCTATTCTTCTGCCTCTACCTCTCTCTCTTCTCGCCCCACATAACCGGTGTTCAACCAGGCCTGACCCTTCTTTCTTGGTTCCACTACCATCTGTGCAACATCTATTTTTTCCCATTGCCTGTTAAATCTTATGTCCCTGCTGTAAGGCTTTACTTCCATAGACGCCAGCTTAATTTAATTCGTCCTTAGTCGAAAGACACCTGTTTTTATGTCCTGTTTATTGCATTTGTATTTGTGCAACATTTCCCTGTTTTTTTTTTCCATCCTTGTTTTCGTATACATTCGCTGCCTTCTTCCAAGGAATCTAATGCTCTTAGCATAGTTTTTCCTTGGGTCTGGCCAGATTGGAGCAACCTTGAGTATAACCAGCAAAAATTGCAAAGATAATCTGGAACTCGACTGAGGATAGAAAACTCCGAATGAACCATCTTTGTTTTCTTTGTATCGTCTGTTTGGATGTTTTGCGTTCTTGTCCCATTTTTGTATTTATATAT
>NC_068994.1:38600744-38613721 GCF_001194135.2 Octopus bimaculoides | reverse complement strand
ATTTCCAACCCTCACCTTACTGGCAGCATCTCTGTACTTGGCTCGCACAGCTCTCACTAACCATTCTTCTATCCCAAGTTTCCTCATTGACCACCAGATAAGAGATCGGGGGACCCTGTCAAAGGCTTTCTCCATGTCAACGAAAGCCAGGTACAGAGGTTTATCCTTAGCTATGTATTTCTCCTGCAGCTGTCTCACTAGAAATAAGGCATCAGTAGTGCTTTTACCTGGCACGAACCCAAACTGCATCTCATCTAAATTGATTCGCTCCCTAATTAGTTGGGCTATGACCCTCTCTGTAACTTTCATAACCTGATCTAACAGCTTGATGCCTCTGTAATTATTTGTATATATATATATATATATATATATATATATAGTAATAACAATAATAATCCTTGGATTCCTGTAAATGAACTTAAAGGACACACACACACACTCACACATATAAAGCAGGAGTGCAGGAGTGTGTAGCATTACACAGATAATATTTCAAACAATTACCAAAAACATAGCAAATGTAAAATTCATACCTAGTTCCTCATTTGTTAATATCCAAAAGGTCCTTACAGTTTTGTATTTCCAGGGAGCTTCTTTCAGTTTCCATGTACCAAATTCACTCACAAGGCAACTGTCAACCTGAGAGCTATAGTAGAAAACACTTATCCAAGGTGCCACACAGTGGGACTAAACATGAAACCACATGGTTACAAGACCAATAGAAGAAGTGTGTGGACCGCAAGGGTCACTATGCCGAAAAATAAATCTCATTTGGTCACATTCCATGAGAATTTCTTAGTCAGCCTATGAATCTTTCAGCCAACTCCTGATAAAAGTCTCTTCCGTCACTTTTTAACTACAAGTATTCCAGTTTCTCAATTAACTGAACTCCTTCTTCCTCAACTATGGTACAAGAGGCTGAGTATTTTATAGACAATTGTACTTCTCACATAATAATTCATCAGAATCTACATGGCACATGACACACCGATTAAGGAAGCTGGCCCATTGAATTACAGCTAGAGTTTATTTGTCAGGCTTCCAAGCAGTTTCCAACATCATTCCAATTTCACTAACTAGGATTGAGTTGACTAGAGGCAAGGTTAAAGCTATTGCGTGTGTGTGTGTATAATAATTGTGTGTGTGTATAATAATTGTGTGTGTGCATGTGTGTGTATAAATACACATACACACACAAACACACAAACACACATACATACATGCATGCATACATGCACACAGGTATATACATATATGCACATATCCATGCATACACAGACACAAACAAACACATATATATGTGTGCACACACATGTGTGCATATATGAGCATGCATGTACATATTAGTAATTATATATACATATGTGTGTGTAGAGGTATGTATATATTTATGCAAATAATAATAGCAATTCCAGTTAAACTGTCCAGCCCATGCCACCATGAAAAATTGATGTTGAATGAGGATGATGGTGATATATGAGTGTGTGTGTGTGAGTTTGTTTATGTATGTGTACATATGTACATATGTATATATATATATATATGTATATATATATATATATATATATATGTATGTATGCAATATGTGTGTGTATGCATATACATACATACACACACCTCTAGTGGGAATTAACACATTCTTAATACAGTTGGCCAACAAAGAAAATTATGTTTAATCAGTCAATATTACACCCATAATTAAAATAAATTTCTAATTTTCTTAAGGATTAATGCTTAATGCTCATTAAAATTGAAGAGTGGAGCATGCAGTGTGGAGTGTGTCTGATATTTGATAAATATGTAATCAACTTGAGACATGTTTGAGCCTTATTAAATCTCCTCAGTGGAATAGTCTTAATGTATTAACCAGATACAAAGATGCACACACATACACACATAGTTATATACATAAATATGTACATTTATACTTGCATACATACATACATACATACATACATACATGCATGCATACATAGATACATACATACATACATAAATAATAAGTACATACATACATACACACATACATACATACATACAAATATATATGACAGGCTTCTTTCTGTTTCCATTCATCAAATTCACTCACAAACCTTTGGTTTGCTTTGGGCTATAGTCAAAGACACTCACATAAAGTGCCACACTATGGGACTGAACCCTGAACCATGTGGTTAGAAAGCAAACTTATTACCACACAACCACACCTAAGATCGTTGTATACACATATACAAAAGTGAGTGATTAGGAAATGTAAAATTATGACATAGAAAAACGTCTCAGGGCTGCTTCCTGCATGGAGAATATATAGCTAAGTGGGAACAAATTTACTTTAAAATTTAGACATGTCTGGAATTGTCCCTATTCTTATAAAGGATCAGACAAATATCCTCTCTGTATGATGTCACTCACCATTCAATTTCTTTTTAATCAAGTTGAATTTTGGAGTAGTTACTATGCTTTGGACAAGAATTATCTTTAATGGTAATTAATGATTATTTTATTTTTAATTAGTGATATAACTTTCAATGATTTATATTTTTATATTTTGCTCTTTTATTTGACTAAATATATTATGTCAGCTCCTTTTTAAATATTTCATCATCATGCAAAAAGCATATCTGGGAAATGTTTCCATCTCATGAAGCATATGCACACACACACACACACACACACACACACGTACACATACATATATGTATGTATGTATATAGATAGATAGATAGATATCATACACATTTATACTTACATATACAGATATATTCAATTTTGATACACCTGTTTATATGTAGATATAGATATATACAACATACACACACAAATGCACATGCACACACACATATATATATATCTATATATGTGTATGTGTTTCGTGTGTGTGTGTACCTATATATATAAATGTGTGTGTGTGTGTGTGTATACATACATATGTGTGCGTGTGTGTGTGTATATATATATATATATATATATATATACATATTTATTTAATTATTTGATATTAATCTATGTGCCTTTAGCGCCATCACTTATGATATGGCTTTATCCATTAGGGTTCCTTAAAATTTTTGGTCATACATATTACTTTACATGTTTTACTTCTGCTGTCTCTTTGTGTGTCCCCCCCCCATCTCTTTCCTTTCTTTCCCCATATTTTCTTTCTGTCGTTCTCGCTCCTTTCACTCCCTCTTTTCTGTCTCCAAACATTGTAAACATGATTCTGTGCAAACACACACACACACACACACACACATGCACGCATACACATGCACATACATGCACACACTTGCACACACATACACACACTGTGCCAAGTACACATATACACATACATTATTACTACACGTGCTACATGATATAATGATAATGAACATGCCTCTGTATGATCATTTGACCTGCTAAAAACAGTATCTAAATTTGCCTCATATCACAAGCTCTACCATCTTAGACAAAGAAAGGACTTTGAATATTGTAGTCCTAGATGCATCATCTATGAAAATAAGATGGAATGGTCATGGGTAGAATGTCTTTAAAGATTCATTTGTCTGCAGGATAAAGGCTAACCAAGGGTTATACAACACAGACAGACATAGACATGCACAAAAGAATAAATATTGATGCTTCCCTAAACTTTTCCTTTGTTAGAAAGAAGTAAGCCAAACTTGATAACTGTCCCAATTAGTTTTGTAATTAATTAATAAAATGTAGAAAGTGTGATTATAATTAAATTTTTGCTTATTTGTCGATTTTCTTAAGTTCCTTTTTATATTTACAAATGCAATCAATACAAGAAATATATATTTGTTGTTTTTTTTTTTTGCTTCTGGTTTTTTTGCATTTTTTTTTGTCTTTATGCAAAACCTGAAAATAAAAGTGAGAAATTTATTTCTCTTAAAATTTCAGGCTTTTATTTGTTACATTAGTATGATTTTTGATTTATGATCCTTGATGATAATTCTGAAATTCAATTTAAGGAAAGAAATATAGACTGATGACTAATTTATATAGAAAATCCTAATTGCTGAGGGAGACAGGGGGCCTATGTTTCCTGTTCCCCCTTCCCCACCTATTTACACCCTACTACACCTTACTGGATAGCAAGTATTAAGCATAAGCTGCCTGCTATTGGCTACTGTGTATACAACATACACACAGCACAACACAACACAGCATAAGCACATGAAGAAGTAGCAAGCCGGTTTCACTCCATCACAGACAAAGCAAAACAGCATTCACAATCCTTAAAACACTAACACAGAATATTAAGCACGAGGGATTATCATTAAGCAGTAAAGGGACAGGGTTTTTTTTTGTCTCTGGATAGATGACACACAAAAAGGATCTGCATCTATGTAAGTCAGTTTTCTTTGTCAATTTTGTATTTTCTCCAAATATATATTTTCTCTTTAGTTGCTTTAGAAGTTGTTAGGCAACAACACTGCCTTATCTCATACATATAACCAATTATAAACCATTGCGTAAGAACAAAGAGCCCTACCTTACTCTTGTTTACATGGTGTTTTATTCCTTCAGAGTCAGTGGTGATTATTTTTATGCATGTTACATCAGTCTGTGATCTTTCTTATAAATATAATTTTTGTTTGCAAAATTTAACCATTTAGTTCAAGTTTAAGCATTCAACAGTTTTCACAACATCCAGTATATATAATCAATATATAAATAGTGAATAAATTATCATTAATAAACAAACAGGTTTGTGAATGAGTCAGAGAAAAGAGAAGCAAGTTTTCTTATGTTTTCATGTTGATGACTTTGTTTATTATTGTTGACAACTCTATTATAATAATTATTGTAATAATTGTTAACACTACTCAAAAGTAATTACATTGGATTTTAAAATTAACAATATGGCAATAATTGCAATATTTTCTTTACTTTTTTTCTTTCTTGTTTTTCTGTAAATTCTGGAAATCTATTTTACTTTTTTCATAATTAGAAGATATTTAAGAACCTGCATATTTTCTGGTGATAAATGAAAGATAAATACACTCATGACAATATTTCCAAGATGGAAATAAATATATATAAAGCCTTTCACTGTATAGCATTGCTATTTTAGGTTATTGTTTATTGATTGTTAATATTGTTTCACAATAGTTAGCTTACTTGTAAAGTGTCCCAGGAAAACAATAACAATTCTCTCTCACTCTCTCTCTCTCTCTCTCTCTCTCTCTCTCTCTCTCTCTCTCTCTCTCTCTCTCTCTCTCTCTCTTTCTCTCTTACTCTCTCTCTCTTACTCTCCTTATTCCTTTTTGTATTAGTCACCTTCACCTAGAAGGGGAATGGATGCAAGTGCAATAATCACAAACAATGTCACTCATAACAATCCATCTAATCTTAATTGTTTGATATTGAAGTAAGCTGTCACAAGACAGTTGTAAAAGAATAGAAAAGGCAGAAGTCAGAAGTTGATTTCTATAACAAGACATACAATCATGAACATTGTTTTACCCTTTTTTATTCTTCGTTCATGTTGTTGTTTTTAACTGATTTTGCAGTAAATTGTGTGCAAAACACATGACAAATAATATTTACAATATTTCTTTTTGTTTTTGTTTCTTTTTTAAATTTAATTTCAGGTAAATTTTTATAATGTTGAGAGAAGTGTGTTTTCTGTTACTTTTCACCACATCTCTGAGTGTGGACATTACATATAGAGTGAAAGAAAATTTACTGCCAGGAACCTTCATTGGAGATATTGCACGTAATGTGACACTGCCATCTATAAGGCGAAGTGAAGTAAAATTTTCTCCGCTACAAAAGAATGAGTTCTCTGACTTTTTTAATATCAGCAAAAAGGGAAGACTTTATTTGGCAAAAACAATTGATGCTGAAATTACATGTAAATACAATACAGAATGCTTTGAAATACTTGAAATTGCTGTCCTAAAGAAAAAATCATTTGTTAAGATACTTGAAGTGAAAGTAATAATAGAAGATGTTAATGACAACCGACCAGATTTTCAAGAAAAGTACATAAACCTACAGTTTTATGAAACAGATGGGAAAGGAACCAAAAAATCAGTCCCAAATGCAGTCGACAAAGACGTTGGTTTTTTAAATTCGCAGATCACTTACAGGCTGGGAAATATACATAAGCAATTCAAGTTGAAAACAGACAAAAGAGTGGATGGTTCTTCAAAACTTGAAATTATCCTGACTGAAGAATTAGATCGAGAAATAAAAGACACTTATTTTGTACAAATAATTGCTAAAGATGGAGGCACTCCACCAAAGTTAGGTGTCTCAAATGTTCAGATAATTGTCACAGATGAAAACGATAATGCCCCTGTCTTTGCTCAAAATACCTATAATATTTCACTAAACAATACACACCAAACAAGGAAACCCATTGTTAGGTTACAAGCAAGTGATATTGATGCTGGAAGAAATGGAAAAGTTTCTTACCATTTTGGAACTAAAACTACACCATTGGCCAAATTATATTTCAAACTAAATAATGCAACAGGAGAAGTATTCTTGTCAAATGATTTCTCATTTAATAAGAAACACAAATATTTGCTGTATATTGATGCCAGAGATGGTGGCAGTCCATCAATGAGTTCAACAGCCATTCTACAAATCAACATTGAAAATCAAGATAATGGGAGTCCAAGTATAGAGCTCAACTTCTTTTCACAGACAAATGAAGACACGGCCAGCATTTCTGAAGATGTTGATATTGGTAGTTTTGTAGCATATGTGAAGGTTATTGACAATGATATTGGCAACAATGGACAAGTAAGCTGCGAATTGGAACATGAGGATTTTATTCTTCAACCATTAGATGACAAGAAATATAAGATTGTTGTGAAGAATGCCATAGACAGAGAAGCAAACAGCTACATTGATTTTAACATATCTTGTCAAGACAGAGGCACTCCTCCAAAGACAGCTGTTAGAAAAATTTCTATACAAGTGACAGATATCAACGATGTAAAACCTCAGTTCAGTCAGGAAAGTTTTCAGTTTTTTACATATGAAAATGGAGAACCAGACTTTCCAATTGGTCTAATCAATGCCACCGATCCAGATCTGGGAGCAGGAGGTCAACTGACATATTATCTCTTGAATTCTACTGAAAATATAGTTCCTTTTAGAATTTCAAACTATGGATTTATCACAACAACACAACCACTGGATAGAGAGAAACAAGACAGATATCGATTGGCAGTCGTAGTCAAAGATAATGGGACACCCCCATTGAAAAATACAGCAAATGTCATTGTTGAAATTATGGATAAAAATGATAATGTTCCATATTTCACTTTTCCTGGAGTTGATCCATTCCATCTTAAAGTCCATTACCATCCTCAAAGACAAAAAGCCATCACAACTCTCAGAGCATACGACAGAGATAGTCAGTTGAATGCTTTCCTTCAATATGAAATACTTGAGGGCAATGACAAGAAGTTATTTTCCCTTGACATGTACTCTGGAGTCATATCTTTTTCTCGCTCTGTTTACAATATTGATGCTGGTTTCTATAAACTGAATGTGTCTGTTAAAGATAGTGGCACTCCAGTTTTGTCAACAACAACTTCATTAACTTTAACATTGACAGTCAGCAATAGTACTTCCAAATTTTTGACAAGTCGTCATAAACTATCAACCAAAGAAATACCTGTCAATGTGATGGTTATTATACTAGTAGCAGCAGTTATTGTATCTATAACTATTGTGGTCTCCATAACAGTGTGCATTGTGAGGAGAAACCATCGGAGAGAAATCCTTTACTGTGAAAGGCGAGAACAAGGACAGAAATTCATGAATCAAAATGGGCAGTCTGAATATGGATGTAACCCAATGTCTCCCCAAAGTGACAGTCAAGAAGTAATGTTGACACACCCAGGAATTAATTCTGCAGTTTCTCAGGCAACATTATTAAGAAAGGAGCTTTACCATGATTCAACATGGCATGGTTCTCCATTACAGTCTCATCGACAGAACATCTGCCAAGGAACAAACCAGGTAAACATGCAATATCTACATGAATAAAAATAAAATGCATGAATCAGATCAAAATGTATATTAGACAATTCTAAATCTTCAGTAAGATCTGTATTAGTTCTCTTCTGTCTTATAGTAAAATTCTAACTTTATCTCATATACAATTTTCTAAGGTTCCAAACAAGGAGCTGTTTTACTGAATCAATAATTTTGATAACAATATTGGCTACAGCTGATGCTTTTTTTGCTTTCTTTTCGATATATGACTAATACTCATCAATACTTAAAAACTGTATTAATTCATTTAGCCTAAGAATTCTTATTAGATCAATGCTCCTTTACATAGCACAAATAGTTTGATTGATTTTGATACAAAACTATACAAAATGTTTATTTCTGAGTCTTTATCTCAGATATTGTTTTCAACATGAGAGAATCTTAAACCTTTTCAATTTTGTCTCTATGCCTTAATGCTGTACCCTGAAATATATAAAAGTCAATAAAGGAGTGTATATTCAGTTGCTCAACTTGCTAGAAATAGCAGCCAAATCACACCATCTAGTGTCTTAAAAAAAATGAAGTATACATTGGGCAATATTTTCCTAAATATAGAAAATAGATGAAATGAGATATTAATCGTTGGAACACCTTCGATCATAGGTTGGCTTGATTGGGGCTGACATGAAGCTAACCCACAGTAACAATCAGCAACTATGGATTATTTAATACTGTATAATAGCACAATAGATACTGAGGAGTTAATAATAAGCCTCTTATGAATAATTGCATAGAGAGCTTTAATTCACACTGCTACCTAAATTCTAACAAATAGTAAAAGGTCATAACATCAACTTTGGGAACTCGTGGCTCGTATTGATATGTAGTAACATTTCATTCACATATAGATTCCTAGGAATTGTAACATCTCCTTAAAACAGCAGGATATTAATAACTTATGACAAAAGATTGCATCATGCTTGATGCTTCTTGGAAATTAATGCTGCTAGAGATATTAAGGGGGCAAGCTGGCAGAAGCATTTACCATACTGGGCAAAATTCTTAGCAGCATCTCTTTATGTTCTGAGTTCAAATACCACAGATGGTGACTTAGCTTTTTATCCTCTTAGGATCAATATGAAAAAGTACCATTTCAGCACTGGTGTTGATGCAATTGACTTACAATCCCACTTCTTTCAAAATTGCAGGCCTTGTGCCAAAATTAAAAAGAATATTACTGAAGGCATCGATCTCCTTAATATTAATTCAGGACAGAGTGTTATTCCAGTATAGCATCTTAGTAGCTTTCAATGATAAACTGTGCTTTCTTCTCTTGCTAGGTCATTTTGACACAGAGGTTGATTGGTAGAATCATTACAAAACCCAGAGAAATATTTTATAGTGTTTGTTCTAAGCTCTTTGCATTCTGAGAACAAAAACCTACCCTAATGAAATCTGTTTTCCATCCTTCAGAGGATTGAGAAAAATTAAGAGTCAGTAAGATACAGAGAACAACCTCTGCCCAAGGTTACCAAGAGAGATTTTGCAAGCTGGAGGTTTCTAGGAAAGGAAGGGCACTTGAAATTTGAGGAATCTGTGGTTTTATTTATTTATCTATTCATGTGAGTGTGTGTGTGTCTGTGTCTCTGTGTGTCTGTGTCTCTGTGTGTATATGCATGCACGCACACACATGCATGTGTGTGTGTGTGTGTGTGTGTGCAGTGCATGCATGTCTGTGTGTGTGTGTGTGTGTGTGTGTGTGATGAACCCATCAGATATTCAAAGGTCCCTGCTTGGCTCTTCAAGCCCTGAACAGCTGCACTGGTTGAAAAGTTCAGGGATCACTCCCAAGTATCCATTTCCTTCCTACAAAACAACCACTTCCTCCCTATCACAGAGGAAGAACGGGGCTCTGGTAGAGTAAGGCAAACATTGATAATGAGTTTGATAGTATATAAACTATTAAAACTAAACCCTTTAATCTGCAGACTGGTGCCCTAAGACACCACTAGCCACACCTCACACACACACACCTACACACACATACACACATACACATATACATACACATATACATACTTACAGACACAGACACGCACATATATATACATGTATATGTATGTATATATATATATATATATATATATATATATATAATATATATGTATATATATATATATATATATATATATATATATATATATATATATATACACACACACACACATACATATGCACACAGACACACACGCACACACACACATCAATCTCAAATTCAAACTAACAATTAAATAATGACGTTTCATTCCTTAATAAACAATCGTTAACTAAAATTATTGAGTTGTAATCATCGTCTCTTTATTCCCTTCCAGATGGCCTTACATAATTCATTGGCAGCTGAGAATTTCAGAGAAAGAGAAGATATGCTGACATCTTCTGATCATTTTAGTGAGAAGTCCACAATGTCGTCATATGATGACAGTGGCCATGGTTGTAGTGATGGCAACACAATCCTCTATGAGGAATTGCCAGGTAAGTTTCAACAACATTACTTCCATTAAACTATCACCACCACTACTACCATCACCATCACCATCACCATCAGCATCACCATCATCAGCATCAGCATCACCACCATCAGCATCACCATCATCAGCATCACCATTATTATAATCATCCGGCATCAGCGGGAGAAGGGGTGGCAATGTGGCATCATCATCCTCATCATTATTGTCATCATCTTCGTTGTCATCATCATCATCATCCCTACCACACCACCAACCTCTATCACTACCCCCAATTGTTCTACTACCTCTTCCAGCATCATTATCGTCATCATTGTCATCATCATTACCATCATCTCCACTATTACCACCTCCTCACCCACAGACACCACTACCCCCACCATCACCACCACCACCACCAATATCATCTTCAAAGTCGCTGTTGTTGACATAATGCATGTTTTTTTTGTTTGTTTTTGTTCTTTTTTTTTCTTTTTAATGTTAGCATTTCTGTATTGGGTGGATTTGCAGCACTGTTTATTTCCATTCGCCATTTCTTTCCTCAGTGAACCCTAATGTTTTCAGATAATCCCTTGCCCCCTTTTCTCCTCTCTGTTTTCTTTTATCTGTCTTTATGCTCTGAAAGCTCTTTTCACTAATAGTTTCCCTATCCGTGCTGTCATCTCTGTGACCGATACCTCTAACAACTAACAACTAACAACACAACTCTCTTCTTTCTGTTCTCCTGAGCTAATGGAAAAGCATTTTCCATGTAGCTACTTGAACTGCTAGAGATGGTAGTCAAATTTCTCTCCAAAACCACATTCTACCATCTTTAAAATAAAAAAGAAAGTCACATTGAAATAATGTTATCATAGTTGTCATAATTGAAGTACCTTTGATGAAAGGAAGGCCTGCATGACCATAGCTGACCTAGGGTTAAACAACAACAACAACTATAACTTTCTCAATTCATATATGTTAGCCTTTCATATGTTGTTGCAGTTGTGGTTGTTGTTGCTGTTGTTGTTGTTGTCGTCGTCGCTGCTGCTGCTGCTGTAGTTGTTATTGTTTTGTTTAGCTCCCAGGCAAACCTTGATTGAGCAGATCTATGATCAGAGGCATTCCAGCCGTGACCACCCCATATATATATTTTTTTTTTTACCCTTATGTGCAAGGAACCCAGGACTGCATTATCTATCCTATAATTTTCTTCTGAAATTGTAGAATAGGAATTGAGAGAGAGACATGGCTGTTATTTTTAGAAGGTCAAGTAACTATACAGAGGCTGCCTCATTGCTTCATAGTTCTTCACGTAAACTGATGAGGTTCATCCAATGGCTCATACTCAACTCCTTTGTAGCTCCACCCCTCGCAACTACAGCATATTGTCATCCATGTTTCACTGTCACAATACATCATTACGCTGCTGTATGTTCACCCCCACCCGTCATTCAGTTTACATTTAGCCTGGGAAGATATGCATATTGTCACCAGCAGACATAACAGCTCATTAAACATCTCTCTGTCAGTTCACATTCAAGTTACCATGCCTTTTATTTTTACGCTACATCACTTCAGTTGGAGAACATATATATGACTCCCAGAAAGATATTTTTCCTCACTACACTCAATAAGCTTGTATTAACTTGTCTGTTATTTTCTGTGCAGATCGCATCCCTGGGTACCTTCTTCATAATTGTTATGATGATAATTATGATTCACAGCTAATCATGTACCTTATTGAACATCTACATAGTAATTCTCTTCTCACTAAAGTGACAAGGACAAAGAGGGTTATACAAATTGTTTTGAGTTGTTGCCTAATCTTATGAAAATCAGATTAAAATAACATTTTCTGTTCCTTACTACATTGTTAATTCATTATTGTTAATTAATTAGATTTTTTCTTCACTGCCTTCAATACGATGGCTGTAGCTCATCCAAATGGAACCATGGTCATGCTGCTAATTATATTTGTGAATCCCACTCCTCTGTCAGTTTATAAGGGATTTCCTCTGTCAGTTTATGAGAGATCTCACTGTGACATTCATGTACCCATATCATAAGCTGAGTACATATTGACTTCCTACCAGTTTCCTTCCTACATATTATGCAAGCCCATTTCTCACATAGTATTGCTCCCTCTACTTCTAATTAGAACTTAAGTGTTTGGCATGTTTATCATTAACACTTTTATGCCTATTTTTTTTAATAAAATGCACTATGCGTTTAAATTAATTTTGAAAATTAGTAAGGGATTTAGTAAAATAACTAAAATTCATTAAGTCGGTTTCTAAAGCAAAACTTTAAAACAGTTCTAAAGTAAAACAGTAATGGACAGTTTTAATTCAAACATAGGCATAAGTGCAGTTGTGGAGTTACGAAAATTGTTTGACAACCATCCCAGTGCATGGCACCATGAAGGAGTATCTTCTATAATAGCCCATGGTAAACCAAAGCCTTGTACATGGATTTCATAGAAGGAAACTGAAAGAAGCCTGTCATATA
>NC_068994.1:38597205-38600449 GCF_001194135.2 Octopus bimaculoides | reverse complement strand
TATATATATATATATATATATATATATATATATATATATATATATATGTTTGTGTGTGTGTGTGTATGCATGTATATATGTATCTGTGCTTTCATATGTATATTTGTTTAGACATCACACAATGGCTGTAAATGAACATCATCATACAAGGAAGGCTGTATGTTTCCAGCCCTCTGTGAAAGATATGATTGCCATTGGGAAACATTAGCTTGCTAGGAAATGAGTGAAGGCTGGTGACAAGAAGGGCATCCAGCCGTAGAAAATTTTTCTCAACAAATTCCGTCTGACCAAAGTAAACATGGAAAAGTGGATGTTAAATGAAGATGATCATCATCAGTTTTTTTCTTTTTTAATGTGAGATTTGTACCATTAAATGAAAGTGGAGTTCTCCAGTAGTTTGGTATCAAAAAGGTTAAAGCACTTCATTCTAGACTGTTCTTTCACACATTGAATCTCTTTTTGTAGCTTTGAACAAATTTTGCGAAGTTAACCAGGCTTTAATTACTTTCTCACTTATATATTCTTTGCAACAATAAAACTTCAGCTTCTAAGTATTAGCCTCAAGAATTATCATGAAGAGAATTGGATTAAAAACAAGGCAAAGCCCTGCTTTAGTTGCTTGTATATTAGATTCTTCTCTAAATTCACTACTAATCCTTCCCCTCAGTGGAATACTACTACTACTACACCTGAGGTGATGCAGTTGTGACACATATACACATTCTGGACCACATCCAAATTAGGGTTAAATAATCAATTTATAAAACATTACTCACCAATACATAATAATTTCTAATCCACAGGAAACAATGTGTCCTCACTCTGCATATCTGTTCCTACTACCTGGTGGTCTCAGTGCTGGAAATGGTGGAGATTTATCTCCTCGGTGGTGACATAAATAAGCATGGGGATAAATATTAGCTCCCTGTTTTGATACTGCCTCTGTCACTAATATATATTTTCTTACAAACTCAGTGGCTAGTGGCAACATCAGCGCATGTTCTGGCACTGTTTTTCTATATATTGCTGGTGAGGAATTGAGTCACTACTATTTCTAGCAGTCAAGTGTCAATCATTGATGAAACCAAGGAAGGTCAAAATCACGTGATCTGTTGGTTTTGGCACTGGAGCTGGTGGGGATTTATCTCCCCACTAACAAGATAAACAACAGTGCATTTTGCACCAAAAGCTAATATGAGAGTTTCTCTCATAATATCTACCACCATATAGTTTGTTCTAACAGAACATTCATGTTTAAGTGGAGGTAAATATTATCTCTCACTAATAATATTGCCTCTGTTGCTAGTATATTCCACAATTACTATTTTTCTGAATTAGTTATATACATCCCACCACCACACAGGCTTTCCTGGGTAAATGCATCTGTCTCTCTGATTACCCATACTCTGTCTTCCCCTACTGGTCTTCCAAACTAACCACTGCACATAGGGGTCCTTACATGGTCGATGAAAATGCTAGAAATAGCAGCCAAATTTCCCTCAAATCACACCCTTTTCCATCTTTAAAAGGGACTGTTGTATAATGTTTTACTGGATTCCTTGTATATAGAAAAATGAAAGGATGGTCATAGCTGGAGTGTTTTTATTCATAAGTTTGCTCAGTCGGTTGACATGGAGATTAACCAACAATAGCTTTTTTACTTGTAGATGTCAACGTAGAGATGTTAAAACTGAACATCAATGTTATTGATTTCATCATTCTCAGCTTACAAAGGAATTGGCAAATGTTCCCTCTTCTCAAATAAACCGCCCAAAAATATGTGAATATAGATAGAGAGATAGATAGAGACAGACAGACAGATAGATAGATAGATAGATAGATAGATAGATAGATAGATAGATAGATAGATAGATAGGCAGGCAGGCAGGCAGGCAGGCAGGCAGGCAGGTAGGTAGGTAGGTAGGTAGGTAGGAATGTAGGTAGGTAATTAGTAGGAAAGCAGACAGGCAGAGAGAGAGAGAAAGAGAGGTAGACAGACATGATTTGATAGATAGATTTTGGACAAATTTCTAACCCTGGGTGTTCAGCTGTATAAAACTACCAGGCTCATTGAATTAGTGTATAAGTGGCTGAGTACTCCACAGACATGTGTACCTTTAATGTAATCCTCAAGCAGAACCTATGCATGCAGGGAAGGTTGAATGTATCTGTGTGTGTGTGTGTGCATGAGGAGAGATAGTGTGTAAGCAGAAACAGCGTGAGTGCATGGGACAAAGAATGTGTCAATTAACTTCACGATATTTCACATTATATTTTCTCACCAACGATTTCTTTACTTACTTCCTTGTCTTCCAACACTCTAACTTAATCTCTTTCTTTCCTTTCCTCAATTTCCTTACAATTCCTCCTCCTTTCTTACTCACTTATTTAATCCCTTTCTGTCACTTTCTTATCTCATTTCATTTTCTGTTCTTCCTTTTCTCATCTTTATCTTCTTTGTTTCATTTTACTCTTTACCTTCTTTCTTTCTTTCCTTCTTTCTTTCTTTCCTTCTTTCTTCATCTTCTTCTTACATTATCTGACATGCTTTCCAAACTGCAGATTTTATGAATTGATTCAATCACTATATTATTTTTGAAAAAGTTAAAAATTTAGTGCAATGTTTTCACTCCTTCTGTCCTGTATTTATTTTTCACACTCTTACTTACCTTCTTTCCAATTCTTATCTTACTTTCACACTTTTAGTAGTTATGTTTGTATAATTGAGTATCTAAACATGGTTGGCCCTTTTTTGGTTGAGTGTCTATCACCTACCTCCACCATTACCAACTTAATTGTATGTATATACAACTCTATCGCATTATACCATTATTCATATATTTATTTATTTACTCATTTATTTATTTATTTATCCATTCATTCATGTTTCCACTTGGAATAAATCAAAAGCTTTCTTCCTTTTTTTTTTCTATTCTTAAAATCAGTCATTTTTTATTAACTCCTCGAATTTTGTCTGATGATTGGAGACCTGAAACTCAGAGTAAAGAAACATGATGCTTCAGTTTCAATAGATATGTTATAATAATATAATACTATTCTTTCGGGATTCAGTACTCTCTCTCATCCTTCTTGTTCACCCTTCAGTGTCAACACACATGCATGCACACACACACACACACACACACACACACACACACACAGAGTTACATACACATGCTACATATGCTTCCTAGAAATAACAGCCAAATCTTTGGATGTGCAATATGTTGAATGCACTCTAAAA
>NC_068994.1:38595346-38596457 GCF_001194135.2 Octopus bimaculoides | reverse complement strand
TGTATATATATATATATATATATATATATATATACACACACATACACAAACACAAATATTAATACTTATATATACATGTGTATACACACATATATAGATAATATAATAGGTATGTACTATAAGTACTCAGGTTGGTTTAGCACTAAAATTCCAGCTTGAACAGCAGCTGAAACAAAGGTGTTGTTGAAGCTGCCTATGAAAGATGGCTATCAGTGGTTCATCATTGAGCTGGTAGATGTATTTTAGAAAGAGAGATGAACAAGTAAAACATGTGGCATCACTTTAGTGCATGTAACTTTTAATTCAAACATAATTACAGAGTAATTATAGTAAATAAAGGATTAAGAAATAATGCATAAAGTTTCTTAAAGTTGTTCCTAGAATAGCTGGGCATGTGGATCATATATCATTGAGCAAAGATTTCCAAGTAAGCCAACTATTCCATCTTTGAAGAGAGAGAATTAAGGAATATCTTTAATAAAATATATTATTAGTTGCCAGTTCATCGAAGAATTAAAGAACAAACTTAGTGAAAGATAATAGTGGTTAGTACTTCCATGATCAGGGAATTAAGGAAATCCTTAGTAAAAAATAAAAGCTTACTAGTTCCACCTTTGAAGAGAAAGTTAACACATGTCACAGGAAACTTTATAAATCTCATGGAAGAACTTGCCAAAGAATGTGGTGCAGAAGTAAGTCAGAGTTAATTTCCTATCTGATACCATACAAAATGAAATCCTTGAAGTATATGCTCTTAACACCCTACATGAGATCAGAAAAATGGTTGAAGATTCTCTGTTTATTGGTATTACATGTGATTGCTCTGGCATGGGACAAGAATCAATTATTGTCGTTATGTTTCTGAAAACCAGATGTCCACGAAGATATCCTCCTGAGTATACTTCAGAGACACTAAGTAACATTATTCTGGATGTTTTTTGTCACCTAAACATTGATCTGGACTCAAAATTATGCTGCTTTTGCCTTTGATGGTGCATGTACCATGAGCAGAAATATTTCAGGCATACAAAAGAGATTAAGATACATGTTTCCTGGTACATATTTTGTACACTACAGAAACCACTTTTCAGCAGCACCCTCTTGTGTGTGT
>NC_068994.1:38594119-38594999 GCF_001194135.2 Octopus bimaculoides | reverse complement strand
ATCATCTCCACCATCATAATTTTAATGCCACTTACCATGCTTGTATGGGTCAGATGTTAATTCATTAAAGCAGAATTTTCTATAGTACGACATTTACTATCACTGATAATATTTTCATGTATATATGAATACACACACACACACACACACACACACATGTATGCAGTGACCCTGGAACAAAATTTACTTAGCGAGTACAAACTCAGGTCCAAAATATTTTTACAAACAGAGCCAAGATTTTGTCAAATCAAACACAGGTATAATAATGTCTTTTATTATTATACAAGGAAAAGTAATGCTTCAAGTCACTCCAAAATTTTTTCTGTACTTGCTAGTTTTGGTGATGCAGTTTTCATTGAGTATGCCGAAAGTGTTTTCATTGTACAAGTTTTTATGTACATACATTACAGCACAGTGTGTTAGACGATGTTGTGTCATTGTAGTTTGGAGTCAGGTCTTCAAACAGCAAAGTGCGTTGAACATTCTCTTGCTTGATGCAACAGACACAGGCTTGCAACATCATGACATTTTCATCACAAAGGCTGATCCATAGCGCTTTCAGAAGAATAGTAATTAGGTGAACAAAGTTCAATGCATCGGTGACCATGGCAACCGTAGATCCAATTATGATGATGAAGATGATAGTTTTAAATATATATATAGAGAGAGAGAGAAGGGGTGCTGAAAAGTTCCTAGCTTTGGGTAAAAAAAAAATACAGCAGATCAATCAGTTAATTATGATTTTATTCAACATATTCCCCTCTCAGATTCACCCACTTTATGTAGTACTCCTTCAATTTTTCTAAGCCCTGTGAAAGACCTTGGGAAGTTGGACCTCCAGCTAGGCCCTTCACAATACTCTTAAAGCCAGAAACTTTTC
>NC_068994.1:38587437-38593690 GCF_001194135.2 Octopus bimaculoides | reverse complement strand
CACACACTGTAACAACATGTGAATCAGCAATTTTTTGATTTTTTCCTTCCATCTTCCTTTTCTATTGAACTTTCCTCTGTCTCCTGTTTCTGAAGAAGAGCTTTGCTCGAAACGTAAAACCATCTTTCTTTCCTTCCCTGAACATCTGCTAATACTTTACATGTACTACGTCCTCGCGTTGTTGTTTTTTTGGTTTGTTCTTCGTTTTTTGAGGATTTACTATATATATATATATATATATATATATATGTGTGTAGTGTACAGTAAAGAAGCCCCCATCCCCACGTGCACACACATACATTTTACAGGTTGAAAAATGTTTCAACAATAAACATAAGGTGTGCATTGATCCAAAACTTGATACTAAATGAAAAAGAACCATAAAATGTTAGCTATATGAAAACACCTTTGTCATCTGCTTTACTTTACTAGTGCTACACCAATGGGTGTGTACAATGTGGTAAGTTTTTCTCTTACATGGTGTGTGTGTGTGTGTACAAGTATATGTGCATGTGTGGATTACATATCAATTGGAAAGATATGTTTATATGTAACTATAATAAATGAATACATTTAGAAAAATATTGATACTTCAAAAAAGTGAAGTAGATTAGCAGACATAGTAGAATTATGGACTACATACTCTGTGTTATTCAATTACATTCGTTTATCTTCTGTTTCTAAATCTCAGTAATTGTGACTTTGCTATTCATTCTTCCAGGCTTGATAAACTATAAGTACCAATCAATTACATGGGTCAATTCAATATTCTCATAAGGCATCCTAGGTGTAAAGGAAATTATAGTAAAAAACTAAGACTAACCCTGTTCTTCATCCTTTGTGATTGATACAATAAGTTCTAGTTAAATATTAGGGTTGATATATGAATATCCATGCCTATTTCTCTCTCAAACTGTGTAGTTTTATGCTTTCGTAAAACAAATCATTAATGCTCCCATGAGTTTGCATTTGATGTAAATGGTTTTCTTAAGTTACATGCAAGTCTTGGATTAATTGTAATTAAATGAAATAAATAATGGAGTAAGTAAATTAACATATTAAAATGATTAAACAAAATATATAAAAAATTGAATAATTAATCATTTCAAGTTAATTATTTATATATCTTATATTGTAATTGCTAGCCCAAGGCAACAGACTGGCAGAAACATTAGCATGCCAGGTGAAATGCTTTTCAGTATTTTGTCTGTCTTTATGTTCTGAGCCCAAATTCCGCCGAGGTCGACTTTGCCTTTCACCCTTTCGGGGTTGATAAATTAAGTACCAGTTGCATACTAGGGTCGATCTAATCGACTGGCCCCTTCCCAAAAAATTTCGGGCCTTGTGCCTCGAGTAGAAAAGTATATTGTAATTGCTGAACAAAAACGTTGTTGGTTACAGGCTACCAACAGGATAATCAAAGACTCACTGCATTTCTGATGACAACAGTAACAGTGAGTGTTTACAAAGCAGAGCAGAACAAAAGTTACAAAGGACCAGTTTTTTTAGAGTCTTCTTACTGATATTTACATCTCTACTAGTAATCATCAAAAAGGGATACGCATTTTACTGTCAAGACACTGCATCCTTCAAAAATTCCAAACTTTCCAAAATTCACCAACATTACATGGCAATGCTCACTTTACTCTCTATGACACTTTTTATGTTCAATTTTATGTGTTTTTGTGATTTCTTCTTTGTACTGTGCACGTCTTTCTGGTCTTTGTTGTCTTTTTTTTACTCAACTTATATAACTATTCTCTCTGTCCCCTTTTTAAACCTTTTCTAATGTGCTGTTGTGTACCTGAACACTGCAGACAGTAAGCTCATTATGTATTATTATATTGATTGAGGAATTTGCAGTATGAACAGGATTTGCTAAATGGTTGAGAAAATGTGTGGTTTCATGGCCACATGGTTTTAGTTTAATACCCTGGGCAACATTTTGGCTGAGCATCTTCTGCCATTGCCTAGGGTCAAGCAATGTTTTGTGAGAGAAATTTGTTGACAGAAACTGCACGGAAACCCATCACATGCATGCATGCATGTGTGTGTGTGTGTGTGTGTGTGTGTGTGTCTGTGTGTGTGAATGCATGAAAGTTGCTATTTCTGCTCTTTAGCCATCCTTTTTATTACTCTTTTATCATCCAGCCTTCTGAGTGATCTCTGAACAGATAATGATATACTGGCTGGGGATGTGTGTAGGTGCACACGGATGTGTGTGTTTACGTATTTGTCTATACTTGCATGTTGAACAGTTCCCTTTCCCCTCCCCTTTCTTCTTGGATCCTCCTTATGACCATAATGGTTATTGTTGTTGTTTTTATTACTTTGGCACTACTTATATGCATTTCTTTCCATCCTGCTTCTGGCATCATTACGATGAAGCATACCTCTTCATCAGTTTATAGTCTGGACTGACAAAGTGACATCTATTTGAAGAAATGACTCAATATCATGGAAACTCCAACCAAAATCCACTACTGCACTTCACATTTACCTTGAGTGCTTCCTCTTTGGATTATTACTTAACTGTGTGTGTGCACGCTCGTGTGTGTGTGTGCACATGTGCATGTGTGTGTGTGTGTGTGTGTGTGTGTGTGTGTGTGTTTAAATACACACACATTTGGAATGTGAAATATATTTGTGTGTATATACATAGCTAAATAGATAGACAAATACAAATATTGATGTGATGCACATGTGTATGTGTGTATGTTAGTATATGTGTGTACATATATATATGGATGTATGCGTGTGTATTATAACAGCTTTCACCAACTTAAACAAGGAGACCATCCAGAAGAGCTGCAGAAGATTCCAAAGTCGTCTGGAGGTCGTGGTTGAAACCAATGGCGATTTTATTGAATGAATTTACTCTTTAGTATTTCAAGATATTTTCATGTAATTTTGATAAATATATATTAAAATGAGTTGTCAGTGTTATTTTTATTTTTGCATAATTTAGATGATGACGGTTTATTCACCGCACCCTGTATATCAAGAGGGGAGAGTAAAGCAAAACAAATATCGAAAAACAACAAAGTCCAAAGGATGTTTACAGTTAATATTATTAGGATACTGTTTAAGAAAGGGAAACAAGTGGAAAATTAATTGAGCAAAAGTATAAGGTTTCATTGGATCGTAGAGGGAAGTCCAGGAGAGACAAAGAGAATGTATATAGAAAAGAAAAGGAAAAGGAAGAGAACCAGGAAAAGCACATTCGTTAGGTTGACATGTTTGACCTGTGACTAACCGGAAGTGTGAGAGGTAATTATGGTTTTAATGGCAAGGAAGTGATACAGGTGTACCTGTCGCTGTGTGTGTGTGTGTGTGTGTGTGTGTGTTTGTTTGAGTGTATGTATTTATTTAAGGGTACCTGTGCATGTAGTGTATATGATTATATATATTTGCTGGGTGTCTGCATATGTGTACATGTATGTGTATGTGTGTGTGTGTGTGTGTTTACATGTATATGTAAGGGTACCTTCATATGTAATGTATATGATTATATATAGATAGATAGATAGATAGATAGATAGATAGATAGATAGATAGATAGATAGATTGATAGATAGATAGATAGAGATAGATAGATAGAGATGTATGTATGTATGTATGTATGTATATATATATAAAAACACACATATATATATATATACATACATATACATTGTGTGTGTGTGTGTAGATGTTTGAATGTGTGTTTATGCATAGGAGGTGCAAGCAGTGCATTTGTCTATGTAGTCTCTACTGGCAATTGTGATCCAATAAAAAAACATTACATAATTCTGTCCTTAGCAACTTAAATGGCTCTTGCCATCAGGCTAGCCTGGTTGCAATGTAGTTACATATGTTATTTTCTGTATTTTGGTTTGTGTTTGCAATCAACCTTGCAATCAACCTTAGTATTATTAGAGAAACAGCAGCAAGGAGATCACATTAAATGAGATGTGGATTACTACAGGAGAGAGGAGATCATCATTGATCTCTGAGTTTTGTGTCCCAAGCTTTCTTAGTATGTGTCCTTTTGGAGTCTGGCACTGGACTAGTCCATTAAATGAAGAGAGAGTTGGGTAGACTCTGCACAAACTTACTCTACTGGAATAAATTTGTTTGTGCTGCTTGTTCTGTAACAAAGATTTTTTCTTATGTTACTGAGAAATCAAACAATTTTCAATTACTTAAGAGTCCGTCATCAATTAATATATATTTGTGTGTGTGTGTGTGAGAGAGAGAGAGAGAGAGAGAGAAAGAGAGAGCATATATGCTTATGTATAAGTAAATACACATGTGTGTGTATCATCATCATCATCATCATCATCATCAGTTAACGTCTGTTGTCCATGCTGGCATGGGTTGGACGGTTTGACCAGAGCTGACAAGCTGGAGAGCTGCACCAGGCTCCAGTCTGATTTGGCATGGTTTCTACAGCTTGATGCCCTTCCTAATGCCAACCTCTTCACTGGGTGTGCTGGGTGCTTTTGTATGGCATCACATGGATGTTTTCATGTGGCACCACACAGGTACTTTTACATGGCACCACACAGATGCTTTTACATGTTATCAGCACAAGTGCTTTTTACATGGCACCTACACAGGACTCTTGCAGGCCAGTCTTTTCCACCAGGGGAACTGGCCTTAATACTTCTGCTGTGGAGCACAGGTTTTCTTGAGTACAGCAAGGTGCCAGGCATCTCAGTCATTTGTCAACTCACCTGAGTGTTTCAGTGTCCTGAGGTCGTTCTTCAGTACTTCATTCCATGTCTTCCACTTGTTCCATCTACTTTGAAAGCTCAATGCTTCTTTATGGAGCTGTCACCATCCATCCACATCACATGACCAAACCAGTAGAGTTTTCTCTTTTGCACACAGTATCTAATTCCTCTTAGGCCTAACTTCTCTCTCAATATACTAGCACTCTGTTGAATATGTGCACTTACATTACACATCCAGCATAACATACTAGACTCATTCCTCTCTAGCCTTCACATATCCTCTGCACAACAACTCTCTGAATTTCCTCCATCTTATTCTTATTCTAGCTATCACACTCTCCATGCATCCTATCCTACTACTAATTTGGTCCCCTAGATAGCAGAAATTATCTACTACCTCTAATGAGCCACCAGGGAATTTGAGAGAATCAATTTCCTAAATTTCTACAAGTTTGATGTATCTGTACATCCTCCACAAATGAACACTACCTTCTCAGATAGCCTTCCTATTAATCCACTGCATCTCTTGTGTGTCCATAACTGTTTTTTCATGAAAGAGATCTTGCACACACACAAACACACACACACAAACACACACACACACACAAACACACGTATGCACACACACACACGCACATACACAAACACACGCATGCACACACACGCATGCACACACAAACACACGCACACACAAACACACGCATGCACACACACACACACATGCACACACACACACATGCACACACACATGCACACGCAAGCACATGCACAAACACACACAACAAACTGTCTAAACATAGACATATGTTTCATATTCAAATGTATTTATACTGAAATCATTTGCTCGAAATTTACTGTTTTATTGCTTAGCTTACTGTTTACTTTGAAGACACGTGTGGATCAAAAAGCTCTTATAGAATAACAACCAACTGTTCACTAAAACCAACTGTTCACTAAAACCAACTTCTTAACCTAAAAAAAAATTTTCTTATTTCTTCATTCAGCATGTCCTGTACCAAAACTGCCTCATTAGCGATTCCATTACTAGATACAAACAAAAATAGATATGAAATCACATATGCACAAATGAAAGAATCTTCTTTGAAAATATGTTCCCTTTGTCTTTTAGATTGTAAATCTCATAAATTAGTAAACTCATCTGCTGCATCTGCATGTATTATTGTTGTTGATTTTCTTGTCATTTGATTCAGAAGTAAGCATATTAACTTTTCTAAATGTAGTCAAATCAGGGCTAAATATGCTATACTTTTATATATATATATAAAATAAATAAATACGCCCTTTTAAAGCCTAGCCAGGCTCATGGGCCCAGTTTCCTGGTTTCAATGGTGTATGTGCTCCCCAGCTGGACGGAACGCCAGTCCATCGCAGTGTTACTCATTTTTGCCAGCTGAGTGGACTAGAGCAACGTGAAATGAAGTGTTTTGCTCAAGAACACAACGCGTCGCCCGGTCCAGGAATCGAAACCACAATCTTACGATCATGATGCTGACACCCTAACCACTAAACCACGC
>NC_068994.1:38581306-38585729 GCF_001194135.2 Octopus bimaculoides | reverse complement strand
GGGGGAAGAGGTGGATTGATAATGAGGAAGAGAAGTGTTGGTGTTGATGAGGAGGAGGAGGATCAGGAGGGTTGGTGATGATGATGATGATGATGATGACAGTGGTGGCAGCAGTGGCAGAAGCAGCAGCAACAACAATGACAGTGACAACAGTGATGATAATGATGACAATGATGATGATGACGGCGACCACAACGACGATGACGACAACAACAATGATGAAGATGATAATGATAGTGGCAAGGATTCAAAGACGCTGGCAGTGATGTTGATGACAACCTCAATGACAACAATTATAATGGTCACAATGCTGGCAATGACAAGAACAATGATGACACCAATAACAATCACAGTGATGACGCCAACGATGATGATAACAGTGACAACGATGACCAAAATGCTTCAGGAAGTTAAAGGGTTAGATTCATACACGGTAGGAATGCTCAGCAGTTACATCAATACATCTGACGTCACAATTTACTTGAATATTACCCACAAGACGAATAAAATCTGATTAATCCTGACCTAATGTGGAATAGGTTTTAGTGCTCTAGTGATAATTTTAATTTTTCGCATGCTTCCTTCTGAGCCCATCCATCAGTATAAATTCAGCGCACCTCGGTTACTTAGCAGAGCTTTGGACTGCAACAGAGAGAACATTGGGAAACAACAGAGATGAGGTGGCAAACAGATGGTGAAAAGATGCAGACAGCTGCTGACAACAACCAATGAATGATCAGCAACTAAATGATCACCAGTTAATTTTTTGACTATCATTATAATTATACCAAGAACAATAACACACAAACTCAGACTCTCAATATTTTTGTCATTCATAGTAATGACAACATTTTTGTTTTTCCTGTGTGTGTACAAAAAGAATAAGAATTTTATATATTTGTTTTGCAAGATTTTTGATGTGAAATCGTGTGTTGAAACACTGTATATTTGGTGTTAATTTGCTTCAGCTTTATATTACATTACATTACATTAATCCTATTTCGGCCAGAGTTCTTTTGTCACACTTCTGTGACCTCATCAGTGGTCCTTTGCTTTCTTCTTTCTTATGTGTGTCCCACCTTGCTAACTGTCAGCCATTTTGTATTTTTTGTATTTTGTATTCCTATTGTATGTGTCTACGCATGTGTATCCCTCAATATGTTTTGTAAGTGCATGTGTGTGTATGGGGAGTGCCTGTATTATCTATATCTTCTGTTAATACATGTTCGTTATCAAAAATCACAACAGGTTCATAGTTCTTCTTTGTACACGTACATAAGTTGTTTCTAAAATGTGAAAATATGTCTGGAATACAGAATTGCATGACGTTCATCATAGAACCTTTGTAATTATCGATGTAGACACAGTCATATATTTGAGTTTAACTAAGCAAAAGAGTTAATGTTCAGTGAGATGTTATGTAATATTTGAGCTACTGAGTCAGATAATTGAATACAGTATATGATTTATAAAATGATTTGTCTCCAAAATAGCCTGTGATTTCCCCACTGACAAATACATTTATAATTGTTTGCTTCTGCTATGATAATGCCTGAATCTTTTATTAATATCTTGAAAGCTTTGAAAAATTGCATTCAAGATATCTAATGCTATGCATCTTTTCCTCTGTCTCTTTCTCTCATCCTCTCTCTTTCTCTCTCTCTACATATGTGTGTGTGTGTATATATATATATATATATATATATATATATATATGAATTTACATATGGGACAGAAGTTCTCAATACATGGTGTAGAGCTTATGCAATTGAAATTGATGATTTACTCTATCACTGCTCAGAATTTTCCTCTACATTCTTACATTTCAAGTGACAGAAAGATGAAAACTTGCACGGTGCTCTAGTATGGCCACAGCCTTTGAGCTGAAAAGAATAAAAGAATAAAAGAATACATATATGTGTGCATCGCCTTACTGGCACTTGTGCTGGTGGCACATGAACAAAACAAAAAACATATGTTTTATCTTAATAATTTTGATGCAACTCTTTTTGTATCACTATCTTTATTCCTATTTCTCTTTCTCTTTCCCCTTTCGTTTCCTCTCTCTTCCTTTCTCTAATTCTTTTTATCTCCCCTTCTCCCCATTTCGTTTTTTTCTCTCTCATCCTTTCTCTAATTCTTTTCCTCTCCCCTTCACCATTCTCTGTCTGTCCTTCTCTCTCCCTCACCCTTCTCTTTCTCTCTTGTTGCTTGCACATGACCATTGGCCATCTTTCTTTTCCTATCTTGAGTTTCTATCTTTCCTTCCGATTAGCAGCAGAGATCAGACACATTCTTGTCTATCTCCTATCAAAGCATGTTCCTCCAGTGTTCACCACCTCGCTTTTTGTTTATTTTACTGTCCTGTTTTTGTTACCAACTTTGACCCTCCACAAAATCCCAAATTTTTATTTAATTTGCATTGCGGGAACAACTGTTTTGTCGAAGATGTATCTTGTCATGAATTGCTCGAAATGCAGAGTAGAAAAACAGCTGACAACTGATGAAGGGTCATTCTTTATGTTGCTTGTCTTGTTTTCCATTTGTTCCTTTCGTCGTTCGTATTCCATGTTTTCATATTTTGTATTTCCTGCTGCTTTCATATTTCATGTTGTTTATGTCCTATGACGTCCTGTACCCATATATGCATGTGTATATACATATGTATGTAAGTATGTACATATATGGATATATGCATATATATATATGTATATATATATATATATATATATATATATATATATATATATATATACAGAGACAAAGACAGATAGACTGAGAGATAAATGTATGTACACACACACACACACACACACACACACACACACACATACATAGACATTAAGAGAGGTTTTATTTGTTGTTTAAGTAATCTGCACAAATCCTGTTCCTAAATTTGCATTTAAGTTATCCACAAATCACTTATATTATTCTTTCCTGTTATATTTCTGCAAATAAATCTCTTCTCCATACCATTTCCACTTGGTGTATATTGAGGAAGTATTTTGGGACACCCAATTTATTTGTTCCAATTGTTACGAGAGAAAAATCCTCATGTTATTGCGTACGAATGAGACATTGTCTTCAAGTCATTGTTACGTGATCCACTTTGATACTGAAACAATTCAGTGAGGGGAATTATCTGATATATATTCCTCTCATAAAAGAGAAAGACCATTATAGTTACTTTTTTTTTTTTATGTAGTTGTATTTATTCATTTATCTATTGCAAATTAAAGATTGCAGTTCAGTTTGATGGTAACATTTATTTATTTATTTATTTATTTATTTATATACATCTCATTTGATCACATTAATTTTGATCCCAATGTGATGGGAGAGGATTGACTTTCAAGTAGCTTTGTCAGGTCATTTGTTTTACATTTTCAAGATGAATCTATACTTCAGGGTCACATGTAATATTCCTAAAAACTACTCCAAGTGTTAAAAACTTGTCTTTTTTCTTAAATTGTTTTAGAACGTTTTGGCTGTTTTTTGGGTTTTTTTCAGAGAATTGTTCTTGTTTTCATCTGCAGTTTGATCTTGATTTGTTTTCTTTAATTTTGTCATCATCGTCATCGTCATCATCATCGTCATCATCATCGTCATCATCATCACCGTCATCATCATCATCACCATCATCATCATCATCATCATCATCATCATCATCACCATTGTGGCCTCCTACACAACCACCAGCATCAACACCAACACAGCCATCAACATTATCATCATCATCATTGTCGTCATCATTACCATTGCAAATGCTACCTCCACCACCTTTGCAATTTACCAGTAGTAGCATCACCACCACCAACACGACCACCACAATCGTTTTTGTCATTGTCATCATTATCATCATCACAACCACTACCACCACCACCACCACCACCACCACCATCATTAGCAGCAACAGCAGCATCTCTACCATCTCCACTATCACCATTATTTCTATTAGCATTGTTGTTGTCATCACAATCATCATCATCATCATCATCATCAACATTGTTATCATTATCATCCTATGTCCATTTTCCCATACTGGAAAAGTTGGACACAGCATGTTGCTACCTGACCTATCATGGTCATTTGTCATCTGGCACACCCTCACACCCACACACACACGCACACACACATATGCATGCATGCACACACACACACACACACACATTTTTATCATTCTGTTCTTTTACTTGTTTCAGTCATTTGACTGTGGCCATGCTGGAGCACCACCTTTAGTCGAACAAATTGACCCCAGGACTTATTCTTTGTAAGCCTAGTACTTATTCTATCGGTCTCTTTTTGCTGAGCCACTAAGTGACGGGGATCTAAACACACCAACATCAGTTGTCACGCAATGGTGGAGGGACGAACACATGCAAAAATAACAAATACATGCATATATATACATACATATATATTT
>NC_068994.1:38580063-38581219 GCF_001194135.2 Octopus bimaculoides | reverse complement strand
TATATATATAAATGACAAGCTTCTTTCAGTTTCCATCTACCACATCCACTCACAAGGCTTTGGTTGGCCCAAGGCTGTAGTAGACAACACTTGCCCAACGTGCCACGCTGTGGGACTGAACTCAGAACCATGTAGTTGGGAAGCAAGCTTCTTACCACAGAGCCACTCCTGTGCCTATTATTTATTATTTTTTTATTTTATTTTTTTTTTATTTTTATTTTTATATTTCTTATTGGTGTTTTGTTTTCTTTTGTCATCAGCCAGAATGGATGAGATAGAGCCTGAATTGCCTGAATATCCCCAACAGTCTTTCAACCAGAAAAGTGAATGTGATACTTCCTCATCAGAATGCAATCAGTCACTGAAAAGAGCTAAAAACCCACTTCCTACTGATATCATTGATCTGAAATCAAACAGAGCTAACACAACAGATCCTACATTGGCATCAAAACCTTGGAATTTACCAAAGAAAAACAGTTTCAATTGCTATTCGAAACCACTGCCAGCGATACCAAAGATGTAACTTATGGAACTGCACACATAAAAGTTCCATTAAGAAATTTAAATTTACACATTATGACCAGGATGTAACATATTTCAGTTTTGCAAACCTTTATATCGAATGAGAGAATTACCTATGGTAATATAATACACGGTGTTCATAAATTATCTTTACAATTTGAAAAATTCAGTAAAAAATGAAAAATAAGGATAACTCAGCAGAGTTTATTGGAAAGCATAGGTAAACAAATAAAATTTTAATGAAAATATAAGAACACTTCCGCAGGTGCTCTATTGGTTGCATACAACACATCTAAGTGATAAATTGTGGAAGTTGTAAAAATAGTTTATGAACACCTTGTATAAAAGGCTAGATGCTTCAAAACATCCACTCAAATCGTGTGATTTTTTTTTTTTTTTTTTTGTATATTGAATATATAATTTGAACTCTATTGATAGTCTGTATCTTTGACTCAGAAGTTCAAATTTTATTCTTAATATATAATACACAGATTTGAACACACGAAGAAAAAAAACTTATATACAAAAACACACTATACAAATATACAAGAATATACTGTACAAATATACATACATATACATATACATACATATGTGTGTGTGTATATATATATATATATATATATATATATAT
>NC_068994.1:38578216-38579790 GCF_001194135.2 Octopus bimaculoides | reverse complement strand
CACACACACACACACACACACACACACACACACACACACACACACTTCATATTCACAGTACAAAATTTGTCGTAATTTTTTTTTTTATATTTGACAATTCTAATATAATGAAATATTTTTATACTCATTTACATTGAAATCCCTCCAATATCTGCTCAATCATAGTAAATCTTCATCCACTAAATAATAGCCAATAAGTCATACTAATTAACATTTGATAAGGATTTTTTTCCTTTTAAAATTATGGTGCCTAATTACTGTTCCCTAAAACGAGGTTCTATATTCATTATGTTCATTTAGTGAAAGACCTATCAGTTGTATTTAATAGTCAAATATAATTAACTACAATGGTTGCCTCCAATATATTTTAAAACCATTATTCAACTAAACTGTTACCTAAATCACATATATATATATATATCACTTATGTATATCTATATATAACCACAAAATACGTATTACTCTTATTATATATCAATATATTTCACCACTAAGCATATATCACTTATATCTATATGTATATAATCACCAAATATATAGTACCCCTTTTTATATCATCACTAAGCATATATTACTCTCAAACATACATACATACATACAAAGCTAAATAATGACATATATATATATATATATCTATTACCATTAAATATATATATCACTCATATGCATTGCTTGTATATATAGCCCTAACATATAAACACATACACACACACACACATATATATATATACATAGATATATATATGTACATACGTAAGTATATATGTATGTATCTATGTATGTATACATGTACACACACACACACACACACACACACACACTCACACACGCACACATATACCCATTTTTATATCATCATCACAAAAGCAAATATATTCAATCATCAAATCTAAACTTTTAATTGACATTTCTCGACATACTTTAGGGGTATCATGAAGTAGATATAGATCCCTTGATAAGCCAAGTTTGCACATCATGTTCAGCATTTTTTTGGTTCATGCCAATTCTATTCTTTTATGCTGCTCTTAAGAAAAATGCAAACGACATGATTTCACCTTATTCTTTTAGTGTCTAATGCCTATTTAAAAAAAACAAAAACAGATGAATATTTCTCCATATTAAAATATCATCATCCTCATTATCATCCTTCATCAGCATATATACCCCTGGTTACATTTTCGCAATGTAAAACCTGCTCCTACTTGCTTGGACATGAATTCACCAGGAAACATCTGACTGATCATACAAAATGTTCAGTAGGTAGTCGACACCCATAACTAACAGTTGCATATTGTCCTTCTCTTCCAGATTGTGAAAGCTTACCATTATGTTTAATCTAAATACAGTGTAATTTTAAGACCTCATTTTTTTATGGGCATATATGTGTTAATGTCTATTTTCCATGCTGGCATAGGTTGAACATTTTGACCAGAGCTGGTAAGCTAGCCAGCTGCACTAGGTTCCATTCTGATTTGGCTTGGTTTCTATGGCGGCTTTATGCCCTTCCTGATGCCAGCCACTTTACAGTGTGTGCTGAGTGCTTTTAACATACCACTGGCTTTTACATGGCACCA
>NC_068994.1:38573216-38575716 GCF_001194135.2 Octopus bimaculoides | reverse complement strand
GTCAAGAAAGTCTGTTTGAAATTCTCAAAGTGCTTTATTAGAGAAAACGAATGCAAGAACTATTGTTTAGAATGCATATTGATGATGCATTCTTTGTATTTCTTATACTGATGAGGCAGTCTTCTTCAAGTAAAAAGATTAATATTCATCTGCTGTGACTTACTATGATAAAAACTGTGCTAGGTCATGGCTGAAGATCGGAGGGGAGGGAACGATGGGCCACATACCCCAGAACAAATGGTGCACTCAGCTGTGCCCCACGGTAATGACTGTGATGGTGCTGCCATGGAGAATGGCCAGTGACTCTCATTGCAACAGCCACTCCACCTCACAGGGCTCATTTCTCTGACAACGTTAACTGGAGATAAGTGTAACGAAGATAACGGCTCCAATGTTCTTTCCATCAGAGGAATGTGTGCCCTTAGTGATTAAGATGTTTCAGCTCAAAATAATAAGGTTGTGGATTTAATTCAACCCCTTGAGCAAGACGCTTCATTTCACATTATTGCAGGCTATGTATGCAGTTATTATTAGTGCAAGCCAGATACTAGTGCAGTCCTCTCTCCCTCCAGCTATCACACCCTGAATGTTCCACTGAGGTCAAACATGAGGGAGACATGAGATGTCATCTATGTCTGCTTGTAGCTACATAACAATTAGTAACAGCATGGTCCACCTTACCAAGTTACACTTACTCAAGAGTGATAGCAGCTGTATCATGGTGCTATTGTTTTATTCAAAGCAGTCCCTTATGGACTAAATTTGGCAATTATACTACACTCCCAGAAGTTTGTAGATTTAATTCTTTCATAACCATATTTCTCATGTGTATGTGTTTCCATAATCAAAGATTTGAAATAGTTAAGTAAAAATTATTAATTCCTTTATTATCCGAGCTGGTGTTTACATCATAACTAACATAAAATTGTAAAGAAATATTTTTATTTAAATATAAACACTGTTAAATGAACAATTTTGTGTCATAGAACTTTTGGCAATCTCAGGCAGGTCGAAATGAAAAGTGCTTTAAATAAGTACTTCTTCATAGTGTTGCTGTTGCTGTTAGGTGAATTAAGCCAGTGAGGATAAAGTCAGTTTGGACAGGATATATTATTACAGTACAATCGGGTAACATAGTATGAGCTATTACTTAAAAGAACAAATATATCTTATGCATCTGCTAACTATACCTCTCAATGTGTCATGCTTTACTGAATCAAAAGGCTAGTGTTTACATTAGTTGGCTAGTGTTTGGAGGAGGGATAACTTTCCCCTTTATTCTGATGTTGGTCTGTCATAGATAACTTTACCTACAAGAGTAACTGTAGACAACACTATAAGCCAATGTCCCTCTTCATTTCCACAATGTTGCTATTATCTAGACTGGTCTGTTATATTGTCCATCATACTTACATAGAGACCTATGGACTCAGTTTTTGTGGGTTAAGTGCCTTAGTCATGGACAAGCAGATGCAAAGCTGGTAATAGAACATAAATGCTGGCTTCTCAACAAGTTCGTTCTCTGGCTACCAGATCAGTTTAACCATCTTTTCTTTCCAATATCACCACTATCAACTCATCGAGAGATTCTCTATGTAGTTGCACAAACTGCTAGAAATAGCAGATTAATTTTCTGCAGATCACACCCCTACCACAAGAGGACACATAGTTCTAGATAAACTGAAATAAAAGACATGATGGTCATGGCAAGAATGGATTTGATTATAAGATCCTTTGATCAATGCTGAGCGAAAGTTTAACACCAACTCATCTTGCTATGTACTTATATATATATTTTATTTCAATTAAACTTAAATCTGTTGGGGAGTTTTCCCTAGTGTATAAGACTAGATAAGAACTACAAACAAAGCATAAATAAATAAACATAGACTCCAGTTTGTGGTTTTATCATGAATCTTTTGGGACTTTATATTTAAACATTAAGCTAAACAAGCCTTTCTGCAGGAAGGGTATGTTTTCTATATAGCATATAAGTACTGGTATAAAGCAAATATGAACCAATATTTATTTTATAATTAATATCATTAACATCATGAGACAGAATTATGAACCAAAGATTAAAAATCCTTTTGAGACATAATTCTTTAAACTTAAAAAATTTTTAATAATCAGCTTAAATATTGGAATGCTTAGAAACCATTTCACTTGATTAAAACTTGGATATTAGAGCAGCAATAAGCATGGTTAATTAGTTCATGCTGTTGAGATTCTACTTTGGTCAGCTGTCTTTAGATAAATACCCAAAATGAAACAGGAAATATTCCACCAAACTTATATTTATACTAACAGTACACACATTAGATATTTTGTTTTAATATTAATTGCAGAGTTCCTCTTTTCTCTCCGCTATTTTGTATAAGATGGGGAAAATATATGAATAATAGGACACTTTAAAGAAAAATATGTAAATATAAATCTTATATTGAATTTTAAGTTTAAAGTTTTTATTCATATTATATTCAAGGATACAAACAACAAA
>NC_068994.1:38568280-38573037 GCF_001194135.2 Octopus bimaculoides | reverse complement strand
GCTTTAATTATCATAACCTATTTAAGCTAATTGGAACAATACTGTTATGGTCATACTAGGACTTCAGACAAGCATTTTAATTTGACAAAAAAAAAAAAAAGAAATACATGAATAACAAATACAATGCAAATTGACTTCCGGACAAGACAATCAAAATGAATCCTGACATTTGAATCAATTTTAAAAGAACCAACATTTATTCTTTTATTTCAAGACAACTGTTCTTTTATTAATTAATATTATTTCGTTTTAATTATTTGTTTTAGTTTTTCAAGAATATTCCTTAAATATTTCATTTACTCATTATAACAATATAATATGAGTAAAATCTGTAGCCATTTAATAGGAATTATTTATTTATTTAATATAATTTTTGTTTTTTTTATTTCGTTTATGTTACTATGATATTTGTCTTCAGCCCAAACTGTTCATCTCTTGATATAGAGATGATGACATACAATGCAGGTGTATGATTCTGGACCAAAACACGATGACTCATTCTCACTGAAAAATCTAATTGCCTGCTAAAGGCATCAGGGGCTGTATTTCCGCCCACCCCACCCTCTAGCCTCACTACTCTAAACCCCAAACTCCACCATCATTACTGTATTTAACACACACACACACATATATTTATCCATATTTATTGTTTTTTTTTATCGTACAAGCTTCGGCAGCTCTGCAGTTGGCCCCAGCACACGCGCACGCACACACACACGCACACACACACACATACACGCAAACCTGCCTACATACACACTCGCTTATAAATACTTCACTATCGTACTCTTCGCACAAACACACACAACATTTTTAAAAGAAGCCAGCCAGTCACTCTCTCTTCCTCACAGACAAAGCAAAACAACTCCCACAGCCTCCAATAACAGCGTTTAAGACTCTCTTCAATTCGGCAGCAGACAGGAACTTTTGTCAACACATCGAACGTCCTGCCTCTGTTTTGTAAGTGAAAATACTTTTCTCTTTGTTCCCTTCTCTTAAAACTTCTTATAAAATAGATATTTGCTGTGTGATTATTTATATACTTTTCAATGAATCACATTTTCTTAATGTATTGCATGAATGAACAAAAAAAAAAAATTGGTCAACTCAGTAACATCCAACAAACTTTTATCGTAATTCCACACAAGTGTAGACACAAACACACGCACACACACACAAATATGTACACAGACACATGATGTTTTTGCACATGGGTCCATGTGTGTGAATGTATATATGCATATGTGTGTATATATGTGTATATATACATATACATATGTGTATATACATACATACATACATATATATATATACATATATATGTATTTGGTGTGTGTGTGTTGATAAATGTAACTTTAAAGTTTCAACCAGCTAAATTTTGAAGTCACTATCAACATCATTCTTGTTTAAGGGTAACAAATTTATACTCTACAATTTTTCCCCAACCATAAAAAGACACATACATACATACGTATGTACATGCATGCATGCTCACATTTTTGTATGTGTATGCACATGTGTAGGTATACATATATGTAGGTATACATCCACACATATTAATGTATATTACATACATGCATACATACATATATGCATACATGTACATGCATGCTCATATATTTGTATGTGTATGCATATACCTACTTATATATATAGGTATATGTCCACACATACGTATACATACATATGTAGACACATGAGTGCATACATACATGCATACATACATGCATACATATATGCATACATATATAATGATATATAAATAGAGATGATGACATACACATGATGTGTATGTTGTGTCATCATCGTTATATATATTCATTACATGCATCAGTCATTGATAATCATCCTCTTCATCATTATTATTACTAACAATGATAATATTTAAACGTATTGTTTGTTTTAATGCAATAAGGTAGATCTGGTATTTTTTTTTTTTTAATCTTCAGTTATTAAAAGATTTATAAAAGAGGTCAACATTATGTGAGTGAATATTATATTCAGCTGGCTTGCCCCCTTTTTCATAGGCTGCTTGCTATATGTCAATGTTTTAAGAAAATAGGAAAGTTTTTAAAGTCTCATAACATAAAATGAAATATGAAAAGATAAAAAAAAAAACAAATTAAAGGTAGATTACCCCCTCTGAAACATCTGGGAAGATGTGAGCGGAAGATAACACTTATGCTTATGATAAGATAACTTGGGTTTATTTTCTCACTTTGTAAATATTTTTTCATACCTCCCATTCTGTTTTTATGCATACATATACACACATGTACACATATATTTTTGTATGTATACATATACCTATATACACAGGTATATGTATATGAGTACAAACATAAATGTATAGAAGTACATATATATATATATATATATATATATACTGATATCTCTATGTTCAGTTATTATGAAAATAATTTTATATTAATCTGAAGGGTTACTCTATACTTTTGTAGAGTACAAATTTCTTCTTCTTAAAACAAGAATGTTGTCGACAGTGACTTCGAAGTTTGGCTGACTGAAACTTCAAAGTTACTGTCGACAGCAATTTTTGCTTAAGAATAATAAATATATATTTATATATATTTGGTGTGAATTTATATATATTTGCATACACAAACATTTATATACATATGTAAAAACACATGCTTATGTGTGTTTGTAGAGTATCTTCTATTTTGTATTCTTTTATTTCTTTCTGCCATTTGACTGTGGTCATGCTGGCATACCACCTTCCAAGTGAATTCAAGCCCAGTAATCCTAGTACTTATTCTCTTTTAAGTTTAGTACTTATTCCATAAGCCTCCTTTTGCTGGACAACTTCATTAGAGGATGTAAACAATCTAACATCGGTTATCATTCAGTGAGATACATACATGCACACACACACACATATATACTACTTATTTCTACCCAATTTCCTCTTCCAAATTCATTCATAAGGCATTGGTTAACGTCTGTGTGTGGATAGCAATTACACATGTGCTTTATAGCACCAGCTTCCACTCATCTCATAACAAATTGTGAATGACTCCATATGAAATTTGAAATTAATTAAATCGTTTAGGGTTATGACAACAAAGTTTTTTTTTTACATAAAGTAGAAAAAGCTGGAATTTAGAATATATCATACAAAGCAGATGTGTGTATATTACCTTTAATCCAACATATAGTATTTCTACTGAGTACCGAACAAAACTAATGTAAGTGAAACATTGCACTCACACACACACACACACACTTACAGGTACAGATATGGGTGTGAGAAGAAGAAGCTTGATTCCCAACCACTGGATCTTGGGCTCAGTTTCACTTTGTGATACCAATGATTTTTCACTCACTATTTTACTATACTAGCAATGGCAGATTTTGTCTTAGCATACAGTTACCAATGGAAACTTCTTATTGACAAAGCCCAAAGATGGAGAAATGCACATTTAGCAACGTGACCACTACCTCTGCAGAACAATTTTCATCTGCTACTGATATACTTCTGCATCTTTTAACACTATGTCTATAAGAGATGCTATCTCAGGATGAATACTGCAATTAATTAGGTGTTCAATAATGTATCTGCTTTATGTATTTATGTATGATATACATTTTGTAACACACATGCACACACACACACACATATATATTCATCCTTGCCGACCCAGGTTGTTTATTTTTTGGTTACTTACTAACTGATTGTAACGGATTCCTGCCTCCCAGAGTTGATGAGTTATATGTCTTTCGCTTTGGAATCTGGCAAGCTGCCCATGGAACTAAGCCCTTTATTGATGTTAAACCACTGGTCACTGGACTTAAACTTAACTGCATATGAATATATATATATATATATATATATATATATGCACACATACATACACACACACCATATATATATGTATGTAAATATTATTATATATGTATGTGAATGTTAGTTCTATATTTAAGAGATGAGGAATTATGTACATTATTTGCATTTGACAGATATTTGTCTTCATCTTTTGTCCGTCAAATGTAAATAATGTAAATAATGTATGTAAATATTATTATTAACAAAACAGCAATTATTCATTGATGATAATACACTATATCTTAAGAAGACTAAAACTTATTGATTTGAATGGAACCTTAGATATTACCTTTAATGGCCTATGTAACCAAACTGGTTGAATAACCTATGAATGGAGAAATCTGAGTCAAATTAATTGCATGTTTAAGGAATTCACTTCCCAATCACTTGCTTTCAAGTACAATCCTAATGTTTAGCACCTTGGGTTACAATAGCCTTGAGCCAACCAAACCTTTGTGACTGGATTTGGTTGACAGAAACTGAAAGGCGGTGAGCTGGCAGAAACGTTAGCACGCTGGGCAAAATTCTTAGCAGTATTTTATCTGCTGTTACATTCTGAGTTCAAATTACACACTGGGGTTGATGTAATCGACTTAATCCCTTTGTCTGTCCTTGTTTGTCCCCTCTATGTTTAGCCTCCTCGTGGGCAATAAAAAAATAAGAAACTGAAATGCAATGAGTTGGTAGAAACGTTAGCATGCGGGCAAAATGCTGAGCGGTATTTCGTCTGCCATTCCGTTTGAGTTCAAATTCTGCCGAGGTCGACTTTGCCTTTCGTCCTTTCGGGGTCGATAAATCAAGTACCAGTTATGCACTGGAGTCGATGCAATCGATTTAATCCCTTTGTTTGTCCCCACTATGTTTAGCCCCTTGTGGGCAATAAAGAAATAAGAAACTGAAAGAAACTAGTAAT
>NC_068994.1:38567191-38567792 GCF_001194135.2 Octopus bimaculoides | reverse complement strand
TATATATATATATATATATATATATATATATGCACATGTGTATACCATCAGCACCATTTTAACATCCATTTTTCCATTTCTTGCTTGAGTTGGATAGAGTTTATTGAGGCAATATGGCCCGTTAGTAACAGTTATAACAGAAATAATTATCTTGTAGATATAATGAAAATGCTTTGTCATGCAAAGCATCTTATCAAAGCACTCAATAAATAAATGAATTTGCGTGAAGAACAATGAAATAATAATAAAACATAATGATAGCTAAAATGGAAAGAATACTAGAAAGTATGCCATATGCCATACATATTAAAGTATAATATATACAAATATTAGAGATATTTTACGGTACCAATATCACATATTAACGTATGTATGTTATTAAGTTGTTGAACACCAGGAGCTGTGCTATTTCTGTCTGGGAGAGATCCCTTTTAAAAAAGGCAAAACAGCCGCTCCTGGCTCTTAACAACATGCATATGTTAAGTATGTGAAGCTTATAATGTTTATATCATTGAGCTGCTTCTAACACATAATTTAATTATATATACATATATATATATATATATATAAATAATATATATATATATATATATAAATAATA
>NC_068994.1:38563807-38564153 GCF_001194135.2 Octopus bimaculoides | reverse complement strand
TGGAGGAAGGGATTCTAAAACTTCATTATCCATTATCCATTTATTTATAGACACACACATATGTACACACATATTTTTACATGCATTTATGAATGTATGTATAAGGGGTTGGATTACCTTCTAAAAGTACTATTTCTAAAGACAATATTTGTATGAGTGGGAGGATGCCTGTTTTGTGAGGTGTTTACTCTTTAGATATAGGGAGTAGGAGGAAGCAATTTAAAGTATGCGACAAGTACTTCTGATATACTTCTGTTTTATCTCAATTATCTCATATGAATAGGAAATGTATTTATATATGTGTGTGTGTGTGTATATATATATATATACATACACACACATATGT
>NC_068994.1:38562624-38563797 GCF_001194135.2 Octopus bimaculoides | reverse complement strand
TATATATATATATATATATATATATATATATATATATATATACACACACACATATACATATATATGTATACATGCACACACACACACATATATATATATACATACATATATATACATACATATTCTTCTATTTTTCATGTTTCAGTCTTAAGGCTGTGGCCATGCTGGGGCACCACCAGTGTAACCACCTTTTCAATGGCCAATCTTATGTGATTGGCTTTTGGTGAAGGAAGGAGTTTGACACTGTTACTCTCTTTTGGGTTTCCTACCTTGATATAGGTTCATCTGGGACCTTGGAGAGCAGGAGGTCAAGCTGTTTCTTGAAACACCTACCCCTATTCAACAAAGATCGCTCAGATGTGTTAAGTAGCTGTGGGCCCTTGAATCCCAAGCTGTTGCAGTACATGGTCTTCACTCTAGACAGGATAGCTGCGACATTTGGAACAGTGCAGTGACGTCCAGTTTAGGGGTTGGTATATCTCTCAGTACCAAAGTTTGGTGCAGCCCCTCCATGATCCCTGCATACCTCTCCCATCATCACTCCAGGGAGCAGAGTCATAGTTCTTTCAATCTCTCCCAGTAGCTCAGTTGTTCTATTGATGTAATCTTGCCTGGAATTCTGCTATTAATTTGACACAGCAGGGTGACCACAGTTGAGAGCAGTAGTCTATATATATATATTTTTGTACATACGTACACACACACATACATATATTACAGAATTATTAGTGAAGGATTATCAATCTGGAACAAAAAATTTTATAAGCACTCTGATAGTACACCAGGCTAACAATATTGCTTAAATTAGTTAAGAACTCTGCTTATTCTTGTGACAGGGTCCAAGGTTATTGTTCATCACCATTCTGTATTGTGAATTTATGATTGTGCTCCAGTTATAAATAATGTATTTTTCGTTATTGCACGAAATTTTACTTACAGCTCTTTCCTGTTGTCATTATAAGTTCATTACTGACAGGTTAACTCACTCAGCCCATTGATCAGTTGAGAAAAATTGAATGAGCCTGAAAGTTAATGCTACTTTCATCAGTCATAACCAGAAACGTCTGTGCATTTTCTTTCTTTTTATATCTTTCGCTACAATTACCCATGTAGAAAAATTTTTTATCAAACTTTTTCACTATGCATATATATATATATATATATATATATATA
>NC_068994.1:38559328-38560742 GCF_001194135.2 Octopus bimaculoides | reverse complement strand
TGTATATATGTATATATATGTATTTGTGTGTCTGTGTTTGTCCTCCCACCATCATTTAACAACCGATGTTGGTGTGTTTACGTCTCCATAACTCAGTGATTCGGCAAAAGAGACTGATAGAATAAGTACTAGGCTTACAAAGAATAAGTACTGGGGTCAAAGGGCCTCTCGCACAGAGTAAAAGGTAGACTGTATGACGCATGTGTACGAACAGCCATGCTATATGGCAGTGAAACATGGACTGTTACTACTGAGGACATGCGTAAGCTTGCAAGGAATGAAGCCAGTATGCTCCGCTAGATGTGTAATGTCAGTGTGCATACATGACAGAGTGTAAGTGCCCTGAGAGAAAAGCTGGGTTTAAGAAGCATCAGATGTGGTGTGCAAGAGAAACAACTGCACTGGTATAGTCATGTGTTGTGAATGAATGAGGACAGCTGTGTAAAAAAGTGTCACACCCTAGCAGTTGAGAGAACCTGTGGAAGAGGTAGACCCAGGAAAACTTGGGATGAGGTGGTGAAGCACGACCTTCGAACATTAGGCCTTACTGAGGCAATGACTAATGACTGAAACCTTTGGAGATATGCTGTACTTGGGAAGACCCGACAAGCCAAGAGAGACCATAGCCCATGGACTATGCTAGTGGGTGTAACCAGCCCACTTATGAATACTCTTCATTCATTGGACAATGAACTTTGCTTGCGAAGACCTATTGAGGCAAGTGAAATCAAAATCACTGACGTGGCCGATGACAGTACCGTCTGATTGGCATTCATGCCAGTGGAATGTTAAAAGCACATCTGAATGTGAGGTGTAACTGGCCCACTTATGAGTATCCCTCATTCATTGGACAATGAACTTTGCTTGTGAAGACCTATTGAGGCAAGTAAAATCAAATTCGCTGACGTGGCCTATGACAGTACCACCTGATTGGCACTTGTGCCAGTAGAACATTAAGAGCACATCTGAGCGTGATCGTTGCCAGGGCCACGGATTGGTTCCTATGCCAGTGACATGTGAAAAGCACCATTCGAGCGTGATTGTTGCTAGCATCGCCTTACTGGCACGTGGAAAGCAACATTCGAGCATGGTCGTTGCCAGTGCTACCAGACTGGCTCCCGTGCAGGTAGCACATAAAAAACACCATTTGAGCGTGGTTGTTCCCAGAACCGCCTGACTGGCCCTCATGCCGGTGACACACAAAAGCATCTGCTACACTCTCGGAGTGGTTGGTGTTAGGAAGGGCATCCAGGTGTAGAAACTTTGCCTGATCAGATTGAGCCTGATGCAGCCTCCGGCTCACCAGTCCTCAGTCAAACCATCCAACCCATGCCTGCATGGAAAGCGGACATTAAACGATGATGATGATGATGATGATGATGATGATGACATATATATATATATATATATATCA
>NC_068994.1:38555693-38558932 GCF_001194135.2 Octopus bimaculoides | reverse complement strand
ATATATATATATATATATAGTGTGTATGTGTGTGTAAATATATATAGTGCAGCAGACCTATCCAACTCAAATCAGAATGGGATAGACAAAAATGTTGTAAAGATGATGTTGATGATGTTGATGACAACAATGATGATGATGGCAATGAAAACCATAACAACAGTAACAGCTATATTTTAAATGCTAAGCTTCTACTATTCTTTTATTCTACATTTATTTGGTGGGGATGGGGATTCTGCTGGATATGAGGGCTTTACTTCAAAAATGAAGAGTTTAATCATAATTTATAGGTTCTTTGATAAATCTGTTAAAATGCTTAACATGTTTTACTGAAGGTATGAAAAGTTGAATTTTCAATTTAAAAATATTTTTTTATCTTCAGGATCACCAACGGAGATTCCTAAAAGGGGAAACCATTTTAATTATTTTGGAATTTGCTCAACTGAAGAATGTTTGCACGAGTGTGTTTGCTATTATCATGGATTTCTGCAGCTGTTGGTTTTGATATTGTCTACAATACTGATGAACATGAAACATCCAACATTTTCATCGGGGATATTGCAGCTAATGCTTCTAAGTTACTCAGGAGTACCACACCAGAGGCACTAACATTCAGTGTTTTGAAAAACAAAGAAAATTCTGATTTATTCATTGTCACCAAAGAAGGGAAACTTTACACTGCTCAGCCCCTGGATGCTGAATCTTTGTGTTTATATGAACTTGAGTGTTATAGAACATTAGAAGTTGCTGTTCAGACTAAGAAATCATATATTAAAATCTTAGACATAAAGATTACTATAAATGATGTGAATGATAATGCACCAACATTTCCTTCCAAACATATTAGTCTCCAATTCTCCGAAAGAGAGAGTGAAGGAGCAAAAATACCAGTCCCAGCTGCTAGAGACAGAGATGTCAGTGAACAGAATTCTTTGATTAGTTATGAATTCAAAGAAAATTTCAAAGAACCTTTCCAGTTATCGGTTTCTAAAGGACATGGTGGGAATTCTAGGCTTGCTGTCATTCTAATGGAAGAATTAGATCGAGAAATGAAAGACACTTACTTTGTACAAGTGATTGCTAAAGATGGAGGCTCTCCACCAAAAGTAGGTGTTTTAAATGTTGAGATAATTGTCACAGATGAAAATGATAATGCACCAATATTTACTCAAAATACCTATAATATTTCACTAAACAATACACATCAAACAGACAAACCCATTGTTAGGTTACAAGCAAGTGATATTGACGCTGGAAGAAATGGAAAAATTTCTTACCATTTTCATCCCAAAACCACACCGTTGGCCAAATTGCATTTCAAGGTAAACATGACAACAGGAGAAGTATTCTTGTCAAATGATATCTCATTTAATATGAAACACAAGTATTTGCTGTATATTGATGCCAAAGATGATGGTAGTCCATCACTGAGTTCAACAGCCATTCTACAAGTCAACATTGAAAATCAGGATAACTTGAGCCCAAGTATAGAACTCAACTTCTTTTCACAGACAAATGAAGACACGGCCAGCATTTCTGAAGATGTTGATATTAGTAGCTTTGTAGCATATGTGAAGGTTATTGACAATGATATTGGAAACAATGGACAAGTAAGCTGTCAACTGGAACATGATAAATTTATTCTTCAACCACTGGATGATAAGAAATATAAAATAGTTGTGAAGAATACCATAGACAGGGAAGTAAACAACTACATTAATTTTAACATATCTTGTCAAGACAGAGGCACTCCTCCAAAGACAGCTGTTAGAAAAATTTCTATACAAGTGACAGATATCAACGATGTAAAGCCTCAGTTCAGTCAGGAAAGTTTTCAGTTTTTTACATATGAAAATGGAGAACCAGACTTTCCAATTGGTCTAATCAATGCCACCGATCCAGATCTGGGAGCAGGAGGTCAACTGACATATTATCTCATGAATTCTACTGAAAATTTACTTCCTTTTAAGATTTCACACTTTGGATATATCACAACAACACAGTCACTGGATAGAGAGAAACAAGACAGATATCGATTGGCAGTTGTAGTCAAAGATAATGGGACACCCCCATTGAAAAATACAGCAAACGTCATTGTTGAAATTATGGATAAAAATGATAATGTTCCATATTTCACTTTTCCTGGAGTTGATCCATTCCATCTTAAAGTCCATTACCATCCTCAAAGACAAAAAGCCATCACAACTCTCAGAGCATACGACAGAGATAGTCAGTTGAATGCTTTCCTTCAATATGAAATACTTGAGGGCAATGACAAGAAGTTATTTTCCCTTGACATGTACTCTGGAGTTTTATCTTTTTCTCGCCCTGTTTACAGAGTTGATGCTGGTTTCTATAAACTGAATTTATCTGTTAAAGATAGTGGCACTCCAGTTTTGTCAACAACAACTTCATTAACTTTGAAACTGACAGTCAGCAATAGTACTTCCAAATTTTCAACAAGTCTTCACAAACTGTCAACCAAAGAAATACCCATCAATGTGATGGTTATTATATTAGTAGCAGCAGTTATTGTATCTATAACTATAGTGGTCTCCATAACAGTGTGCATTGTGAGGAGAAACCACCGGAGAGAAATCCTTTACTGTGAAAGGCGAGAACAAGGTCAGAAATTCACGAATGAAAGAAGACAGTCTGAGTATAGATGTAACCCAATGCCTCCTCAAAGTGACAGTCAAGAAGTAATGTTAACAACACACCCAGGAATTAATACTGCAGTTTCTCAGGCAACAATATCGAGAAAGGAACTTTACCCTCAATCATCACAGAAATGTTCTACATTGCCTTTCAATCGACATAACATCTGCCATGGAACCACTCAGGTAAGTAATTTTCTTAACACTGATGGGTTTTGTAACATATGAACTATGTCTTGCATTCTTGAAATTTCAGAGTTTAAAATAAGGTTTTCTTTCTTTTTTTTTTTTTTTTTCACTTGTTTTACTTGTTTGGACACTGGTCTTGCTGAGGCATAGCCTTGAATGTTTTTGCTGAATAAATTGGCTGAACAAATTGGCGCCAGTACTTATTTTTTAATTCTGATACTTATTCTATTGGTCTCTTTTGCCAAAATGCTAAGTTATGAAGGTGCAAGCAAACAAACACCAGTTGCCAAATGATACTGGACAATAAACATAAAGACACAAACTTACACTCACACACGCGCATGCATGCACATGCACACACACACACACACACACACACACACACACACACAC
>NC_068994.1:38544596-38555238 GCF_001194135.2 Octopus bimaculoides | reverse complement strand
TAGGTAGAAAATTAATGAGTGTGTGCGTCACATAACTAACGGTCTCGTCTCGAGCCCATCTTGTTTTGTTATGTTTTGGTCCCATTCCCAGCAAGTTTCTTGCCGGTACCTCCAGAGTGGAAGTAATATTATCAATAATGGCTAAATTTGTGCTTGACCCTCTGGCTGATAACTGATGAAGAGCTGGTGACCTTCTGTTTGCCTGTGTATTTAGTATATATTCATTTGTTTATTTACTACATGTTTTTTTTTTTTATTATATATATACAGTTTTTGCTTACCAAATTCACAAACAAGGTATTCGTTAGCTATCGTAGAAGACACATGCCCAAGGTGCTGCACAGCAGGACTGAACCCAAAACTATGTTGTTGCAATACAAGCTTTTTAACCACACAGCCAAGCTTATACTTGATTGTCTCGTATCTTACTTCTTTTAACTTCTCTTAATTTATTCAGTTTCAGTATTTCACCCTCCTCCTTTACCTTCCTAACCTTTCCTACTAATGACATTACCCTGTTGTCTTATTATGCTATACTATACTATACTATAACCATGTCGCCTGAGATACACCAGCATATTATATTTTCTTAAGTGATAATGGAAAAAGCAATTCCTTCTTTTGGAATGACTTCTTAACAAAATACATGCAATACATGGCAAATGGGATAAGCATGTTCAAGGACAATTTTATGAGTAAATTATATGAATGAATTCAGTTTTACTTTCAAAGATATTTATTTATGTAAAAACATGATCCTTGGATATTGTGTGGATTGTATATAATTGACTGAAGCAAAGACACAAAATAGCAGGCCTAATGAGAAATACAGGCATAACTGTATGTTTAAGAAGTTTGCTTCCCATCCACTTTAGGGTTTGGTCCCAGTATGACACTTTGGAAAAGTATCTTTTCCTGGTTAATTGATCAACAGTTTGGGAATGAAATTTAATAAATAGAAACTGCCAGGAATCTATCATCAGTGTGTGTGTGTGTGTATGTGTGTGTGTGTCTGTGTGCGTGGTGTGTGCGTGCGTGCGTACGTGTGTGAGTGTGCATATGCATATGTGTAGTGAAATACAGTACCTTACTTTTCAAAGAAGAGCTGATACCAAGAAGGGTGTTTAGCCACGGAATACTGCTTCTAGAAATCTCTCCCAGCTTATCCCAGCATGGGAAAAGTAGTTGAATCCATCCATTTTTATGGCCCATTATTCTTGGAAGAGACATGGAGTTAGATTTCTCAGGTATTTTTTTTTTTCCACAGGCTCCAGTCTGTAGCAATCATCATTAAAATTTCTTTCTTCCAAGCATGACCAACCAAGACTATGGATATTATCCAACCATTTCATTCTTCGTCTACCACTTGGTCTTCTGCTGATTGACTTGGTTTGAAGAATCTGTCTTGCAAGTCTTTCTTGCAACATTCTAATCATATGTCAGTAGTATTGGGGTTGTGACCTCTTAATGTGGAGAATTAGAGACTCAGCCTGGGTAGACTTCCTGATCTCCAAACTTTGAACTTCCTCAAGTAAGGTTACTCCAGAGATCCTTTGGAGAAACCCCCATTTCAGCTACTTGTATCTATGATCGTACTCTTTCAGTCATTATCCAGCTTTCGTGAGCCTAGGTGAGGATAGACACAAGAATTGAACTGCAATAGATGTAAAAGTGCTGAAACAAAACAAACATCTTACTTTAACATTATGTTCATGTTTAATAACACATTTTGTGGGTTTTCAAGATGAGTTGTAACTTTTATTCAAAGAAATTTACTGTTCTTGATAAGTTCACTCTATAATTAACTGGATTTTATTTTATAAGCAACTTTCTCTTTTAGATGCCTTTACATCAAACAATGACAATGCCCAGAGACTTCCAAGGAAGAGAAGAGATGATTATATCAACAAATTCTTTAAATGAAAAGCCCAACAGATCTTGTGATACACATGACTCTAGTTACAATGAGTGGAACACAGTTCTCTGTGAAAAGTTACCAGGTAAGGTATTCCAGTCTCTTTGTGTTGTCCATCAAGAAATATCATTTTTACTAACATATTATTATTAAGAAACTCACTCAAATTGAATTAAATTTCATTGGTAGCTAGTCTAGAATTAAACAAGATATATATGTTTATATTTAACCAAAGTAACACATCATGAATCTCACATTGCATCAACCTCATTAGTCTGAGAAGGTCTGTAATGGGCAGGCATGAGCAAACTGCAGCCACAATATACTGATTACTGCCATACTGTGTCATGAAGAGAATTCACCTTGCATATTAATATCATTATATCAATACACGTTAACCTTTTAGTGTTTAAACTAGCCATATTTGGCCAAAATATTCTACCCGTTTTATGTTCAAACCTGGCCTTTGACACCTATCCTACAATATCATTCTAAAAATAAACAATCACATCATCAAAATCTCAAAGCTATGAGATAGTGCATTATTAATACAAAACAGAGTCAATAAATAAGGGATCTTTTTTAAAACGGGGGCCACATTTTTCATTAACGAAACACTTTGAAACTTGGAACACTGGTAGAATGTGTCATATAAAACATCTTTTTCTCTTAGTCTTCTTAAAAAAAAAAGAAATCCATAAATTATTCCATGTTAAAGTTGTCGTATTTCTGTAATTTCAACCAATCACTGACGTCCATTCAGCCGATATACATTAAGTGCCGACTACATAAACAAACGATTCTGAAACAATTAACCCTAACCCTAACCCTAACTCTAACCCTAACCCTAACCCTAGGGTTAAGGTTAGGGTTAGGGTTAGGGTTAAAGCAAATTTAAAATGAAAAAAGCTAATAAAACAAAGGTATGGAGATTAAATACGCTTTACATCGCTTAATCAGCCAAAGGAGTAAATCTAAACAACTGAATACTTGTCAGTGATTGGTTGAAATTATCGAAATAAGACAATTTTTTACATGAAATAAATTCGAATACAAAAATATTTTTCTGTTCTATAACACAAAATAGATAAGTATACGAAGTTTGAAAGTCTTTCGGTACCAAAAACACTACGTAAAACATTAATGAAAAATGTGGCCCCCGTTTTAAAAAAGATCCTAAATAAGCATTATATTTGAAAGAGCAATCTGAATGCTAAAGGATTAAATTTCAGGCATTAATTTAATCTTAGTACATATGCAATTTATTCCTTTAGTGGTTTAAGTGTGGATGAAAGTGAAATTATTTGTATCTTTTATTTTGTACTTGGTATGGTCATTAGACTGTAGCCATACCAAGGGTCTTTTTTGTTTCTTTTCTTTTTTTTTGTTTCTTTTTTCATGGGACTTTGTGGGTAGCATGCATAATGAAAAATTACTTTGAATTTTTTGGTTGTGCAGCTTGCCTGATGATGGGTCAAGTCTCATGCAGCGGGCTGCATGAGAAAGGTTGCCCTAGCCTGCTTTATACAATGGGGATAGAATGACTGGAATATATTCACCAATGTCAGATACGAGACTGGAGTCAGTAGAAAATTTGCCAAAACACAAGAAGTTCATATAAAGTCTGTAGAAATGTCTTAACTGTAACACACAGGATTTGATTTAACAAGAGAAACCAAAGTGAAATGGGGTATCTTTGGGAATCTTTTATCTGTGACAGTATAGCACTCCAGACAATGAGTTACCTGCCCATTATTGCATTCCCCTTCATGTTACAATGATTTGAGAAATAATACTAAGTACATAAAATATTGTGCAAATAACTGGAAAGATATGATATCATTACAGGCAAGTATCACTTGAAAGCAAGCGCTGAGCACTCTAGTTATATTGGTTTCAAATTTTGACACAAGGCCATCAATATTAGGGGAGGGGGTAAATCGATTACATTGTAATAGAACGACCGTGCGAACCAAAGGAGAATGGCGACGAGACGGAAGAGGCTCCTTTTAACACGTCGCACGGTCGAACACAAAAACGTGATATATGACATAGAAGGCTCGCCATGAGAGATGCGACCCAAGTGCCAGTAAAGGAACAAGAGAGTGACAGAGACAACTGTTAGATATATAGAGAGAGTAAGTTTATTAACATAGTGAAACTGTAGTGTCTGTGTGTGCGAGAGAGGTTTCACTACAACATTGACCCCAGTGCTCAGGTGGTACTTTTTTTATCGACTCTCAAATTATGAGAGGCAGACTCGATCCTAGTGACACTTGAACTTGGAATGTAAAGTAAGAAGAAATGCCACAAAGCATTTTGTTTAGTGCTGTAACGATTCTGCCGGCATACCATCTTAGTGCACTCTAGTTACATTGGGTACCAATGTAATCATGAGCAGTTACAGACAGGGATAATACTCTCTCAGTTCTGCTAAAAGAAATAGCAGCCAAATCAGTCTACAATCATAAGTTTGCCCGATCAGGATGCCTTTAGCAGAATCCATTCTGTTAGAAGCACTCAGACCAGATCTCCAGGCTGAGAGTCAGTTCCTCTCCCTCTCTCTCTCTCTCTCTCTCTCTCTCTCTCTCTTCCACCTGTCTGAGAGAGGGTGAAGGGAGAAAAGGTGTTATGGACATTGTCTTTCCTGCAGACTAAAATATGTAAATAAAAAAGACAAAATCAAAAATTATTGACTTACTTTTTTAGCGTTCAGATTACTCTAACAAGTGTAAAGCTTATTTATTCACGTTGCATTGAATAAGTCATGAAATATCTTGTAGCTTCGAGATTTCGATGAGGTGATCGTTTATTTTTATAGGATAAGTGTGAGAGGCTGCATTATAAGGTAAGTGTGAGAGGCTGGATCTAGCAAGTTTTAACATAAAATGCATAGAATATTTGGGCTGGATATGATTGGATATGACTATATGTGATATGAATTAACCCTATACCATCTAAACCAGTCATATGTGTGGGTGCGGGTCTTGTATTTATCTATGCATATGCATCTGTTTCTGGTCATATAGGGTCATATGTATGTCATATGCATATCACGGCACGTAAAAGCACCCACTACACTCTCGGAGTGGTTGGCGTGAGGAAGGGCATCCAGCTGTAGAAACTCTGCCAAATCAGATTGGAGCCTGGTGTAGCCATCCGGTTCACCAGTCCTCAGTCAAATCGTCCAACCCATGCTAGCATGGAAAGCGGACGTTAAACGATGATGATGATGATGATGATGATGATATAGGGTTAATACATATGAATATCACACACATATGACTGGCTTGATGGCGTAGGGTTAATGAGACTTTTTTATTCTTTCTATCCTTACATTCATTTCTTTATATTTTCTCAGGCTGTCAAGACAATACAGACATTAAGTTGTCTAGCCCACCTTTACACCCAAAAAGTGACGACATTTCTTCCGAGGGCTGCTCGTTTGTAAATAAAACTACCAATCAATCTACTGCTGATATCATTGATTTGAAACTTGGAAGAATTAATACGACAGACCCTCCCTTGTCACAGAAAACTTGGAATTTACCAATGAAAAACAGTTTTAATTGTTATTCTAGACCACTACCACCAATACCAAAGACATGAACAAGTTTGCTTCTCTCCAAAAAAGCAATTTACTAATATGGAGATATGAAGAGCTAACTGCAAGTGGATATTTATACAAAAGGATATTCCATAAAGATATTCCACAAAAGGATATTTCACAAAAGGTCACTTTACACCAAAATGATGTTTATATGTGTATGAATCATCATCACAATGTTATGAAAATAATTAATATATTTTTATAATAAAATATCGCATGAGAAAAAAGAAGCATGTTTGGGCACAGGTTAATAGATACAGATACACATGCTTGGATAAATACATGACCCACACCCACACATACATATGCATATCACACACACGTTCACATTTGTGGTCATATATACATATGTCTGCATACACACACGTACACATGCACATACACACAAGCTTGTCCACACACACATACACACATACTTGTGGTCATAAACATATGTCCACACACACACACACATACTTGTGGTTACATATACACATGACCACATACACATATACACCACTTCCTCAAAGTATTGTATTTGTTGGTATCTAAGACACACCAAAACAGCATTTTTTGGTGAATTTTTCGGGGTTTTTTTTAGGTTTTCTTTTTGTATTTTTTTTTAATACTTTTATGGTAGACTCAGAAAATTTTCATGACCCGTCATGTAAAATATAGTCGACCATGAGGCTACATTGTTGGAAAAAGTCAAAGGCTTCCTTCTATGCCAACAAATATAGTAATATTTTGGTGAGTTCTTTTGTATGATATCACTTTATTTTAAAGACGGTCCTCTTCTCATATCACTATGTCCATGAATGCTATGAATGTAATTTTATAGTATAATAGTATACTATTATACTATAGTATAATAGTATAATAGAATAATCTTCATAGAATTCCAAAACAAAATTTTACCAAGTGTCTTAGAACATCCGTCCTCATAATTTTATTGATATATCACTACATGAAATCATATAATAAATGTTTATTGTTGTCTATCATATGTACATTAATTCATAAAAAGCTAAATGTTAATGATTTCCTTTTTTTTTTTTTTCTATGGGGAGAAGTGAAAGTATTTCTTAATCCCACAATATGTCAGATAAAAATGAGGAAATCTTTCCTTTTGTCCTGTACCTCAATACATCTGAATTTATTTCTCATGCTTCTTCTTGTCCCTTCCACCTCTACCACCTACAGCACCAACATCATTACATTCTTGGGAAAACAGAAAAGTGCCTTTTGCTATTTCATAGGCACAGGCATGGCTATGTGGTAAGAAGCTTGCTACTCAATCACATGGTTCCTGGTTCAGCCCCACTTCATGGCACCTTGAGCAAGTGCCTTCTACTATAGCCTTGGGCTGATCAAAGCCTTGTGGGTGAATTTAGTAGATAGAAACTGAAAGAAGCGTATCATATATATATATATATATATGTGTATGTTTTTTGTGTCTGTGTTTGTCCCCACTCCACTGCTTGACAACTGCTATTGGCGTGTTAATGTTGCTGTAACTTAGCAGTTTGACAAAAGAGACTGATAGAATAAGTACTAGGCTTAACAAAAAATAAGTACCTGGGTCAATTCATTTGACGAAAACTTATTCAAGCATGGCCACAGTCTAATGACTGAAACAAGTAAACGATAAAAGATAAAAGATCCGTTGACTGTTATCAAAATTGACTCAAAATAATGTGCTGCAAGTTTAAAATTACAAGATCCATATAATGACTAAAATATACGATGTTGTAAAATCAAGTTCTATAAAAAAAAAGGGGGGGGGGAACAAGAATTTATATCTAATTCAGACATGTTGTTTTAAATTCAGTTTATATTTAGCCATAATACTAAAGAAAATATACTTTATCTTTATAACACTTTGCACAATTGATCTATGACTGTTCCATCATCCTCTATATCTTTTAAGCTCTGTAGAAAAGTTTTTTCTGAAATAGATTAAATTAATGTTTAAGCAGTCATCACTGTAATCTTCATGATCATCATCACCATCATAATTGTTGTCATCAACATTATCATCACCATCATTGTCATCATTATCATCAACAGTACCATCTCTATCATTACTGTATTTATAATCCTTTTGATACCAACTTGTCTGTGACCACCTCTGGTTCTAAGATACAATACTTCATTTTAAAGTGTTTATATTTCAACTAAAAACTTCTCATTATTATTTTATGTGAAAGTGATAATGGTTCAGGTTCCAAACAGCAGCTTTTAAAATATAAGTTAGTTATGTTACTAAAGCTTTTCGAATTCTTGATTATTAACAAACAAAAAGGTAGTGTAGATCTTTTGTAAATGAAGAGAAAAAAATCAATGTCATGGATAGACAGACAGACAAACAGACGGACAGATGGATGGATTCATGTATGCATGTATGCATATACATATATGTGTGTATGTGTGTGTTTTGTATGTATCTGTCTACATCTCTCCTTATTTGCAATTCTTTCGGCCTCTTTTTATTTATATCTACTTCTCTCTCTCACTCTTTCCCTCTTCCATTCTCCATATTTGTCTCCCAGCTCAACCTCACTTTTCTTTATTTCCTTTTTATTTTTCCCTGTCTTTCTCTTTTATCTTTCTATCATCCTCTCTTTCTTTCTCTATATTTCTCTGTACCCTGTAACACTACTAGCACAGTGCTGTATCCATGTAAAGAGACTTAACTCTTTAACATTCTCAACAGCTCAGTTCACACCTAGCAGTAATACAAATTTAACAAGTGTTTCTTTTTAGCTCTTTTAATATTCGTTCAACTTTTCCTATATGAGGTCTGTATATATATAACAACTTGGGTTGAGCCAAGCAATCTGCCAAGTTGATTTGCCCTAGATAAAATCAAACGATGAATCTAGTGGTGGTACCTTTATGATCTGATAGGTGATAGAGTTCACCATAAGATCATTTTGTAATCTGTCAGATTCTGCAGTGAGTATAATCTCTTTTTGCCAGCATGGAGCCTTAAGTTACTGGCAGTAGAGGTTGTTTTTACTATATTGCAGTTTCCTTTCATTAAAAGTCGTTTTGTCAGATGAGCAAGGTGCGATTTCAGCTGAAATATAATTCAACTGAACTTATTGATTTTGTTGTAGATCTAGATACACTTTTCCCATGGTAAATTAATCTTAATCAACAATCATATTTCAGGCAGATATTTCCAATAGGATTGATTAACTTTTATGTCATTATTTGATTTTGTTCTGCTAAGACAGCTTTGACAAGCGCAATAACATGTCTGTAAAAGGGACCATATATTTCAGTCTTAAACCTTTTCCTACAGCATGTCAACAATGAAAGAACCTTCACAAAGTCACTCAATTTCCTAGAAATAGTAGCCAAATCTTCCTAAAATTTACATTTTATCGCTGCATTTCCTATCATTATACTTATATAAATATTAATGTATATTTATTAATCATTTTATTTCTTTTTCATGAAATTAAATTTCATAAAGGATGAAACAAATCATAAAGTTGGCTTTAAAAAGTGTGGTTGCTTAAATCTATCAGATGTGACAAAGGCTTTAGAAATTTTGTCTTAACTAAGACCCTGTTTAGACCAGATTCTTCAACAATCCTCACTAAGGTTAGTTATTTTTCTTACTGGGCCTCCTTAATACTTGCCAATGGCAGGGTTTCCTTACATTAGAGAATTCTATTCATGTATAATAAACTTATGAATGAAGAATTAAACATGGAAAATATATTTATATATAATTAGCCTATTTATTATTTATCATGAATTCTTGTGGAGACCCTAGTGACTTCTTGTGGAAACCTAAGGTACTGGGAAACTCTGGTTGGGAAGTGTTGCTCTATTATCCTGAAAGAAGAAAAATAATGCTGAATAATGTAGTCTTAGAAAAATAATTCTAATAAATAAAAAATGTGAAGGTCAAGGTTAAACATTTTTGATCAGAGGTCTATTTGATCATTATTAGCCTAGGTCTACCTGTTCATAGACTACTTCATTATGGTTAACCTGGGTCTATTTGATCATAGGTCTACTTGATCATGATTAACCTCGAGCTAAACAACAAAAACCACAAAAGAATACAATATCAAACAATGATGTTTTACTTCATGACACAGATCCATTTTATGAGAACCATTTGCAGAAATTTGACCATTCCAATAGCCACATTTTGGAAAATCCAGAAAATACTATAAACCCAATTTAAGAGCATCAGACAAAGTAAAATGCTGAATTTAATCCTTAATATTATTTAATTTTGTACATCTGTTTTTGTGTTGAAATCCTGCCAAAAATGGCTTACCAGGATTTATAATATAGTACCAGCAATATACTAGCTTTGATTCAATTACATGCATCTTCTAATTCTTCAAAGATTGGGCCAGATCAGAAGAAATCAATAACTAACCAAGTCTGAAGTTCAGTAGACTAGTACTAACATATTAATTGGGTTATTAATGGATGCCCTGTCGCCATGGGGTGAGATGAGGGATAGTGCAATCCATGTTCTTCATGTTTTTTGTTTTTTTGTTTTTTTTTAACTGTTGGGTCTTAGTAGTGAGCTACTATCCTGATGTGATAAATATTTCATACATTACCTTGCCACATAATAATTTGTGAATAGTTAAAGATTTTTGATATTTTTCTAATTGTCTGTTCCAAAACTTAACTATTTTTTATGTGATGTCAAATAGAGACAAACTTAATCCATACCAATGTCACTTATAGATGAAAACCTATTGACTGTACAAACATTAGCCAGTAGTATGTCATAATAAATGTTGGTGTATGTGCGTGTGTGTGTGTGCATGTGTGCGTGCATGCATGTATACATGTGAGTGCATGTGATTTTATGGTCTAATATGTTAGACTAATAAAATATAATGAAATCCAAATTAAATTCCATACTGAACATTATTTTTTGAAGTAGTTACTGAAATAAACACACATGTTGCATATTGATATTTTTTTTTTTTTTCCATCTTTATAAAACATTTTGTGAAATATATAGATATATACATGTAAATGTGTATGTATGTACATGTATGTGTCATTGTATATATATATATATATATATATATATATATATTTATGTATGTATATTTATGTATATATGTATATATATATATATATAT
>NC_068994.1:38540791-38544100 GCF_001194135.2 Octopus bimaculoides | reverse complement strand
TTTTTTTTTTTTGTATATGTATTTAAAACAATGTATTCACTTTGTATTAATTTACACAGAAATTTTTCATTAAAAGTATTTCAACAAAAAAAAAAACTTTTTACGTTATTGATTATTTTATGTATTGCTCTCATTGATTGATCAACTAATTGATCTCACAATTTTAATAAATTCCAATTGTTAATGGAAATGTTACAAAAGTAGAAATGTAAACATCATTATGATAAATGTAAATTAGTTTTAGAATGACATTAGAAATGCCTTCAGTAATCAATATTTTTACAAGACAACGAGGACAACAGTATGTGGTTATTTGGTCTGTTAAAAATAGTAAGGAAGCACTCCAGTATGACCGCACTCAAATGAATGAAACAATTAAAAGAATAAATATGTGGAAAAAAAACTTAAAAGAAAATTGCACTTTTGTTTGCACTTCGTACCTCCACTTTTGTTCCCAGCACCTCAATATTCCACCATCTTCTAGAGTTTAGTAACACCCAAATTGAGAAGCCAAACAACAGAACATGTGGCTTCACAGGAACTGTTGCATAGTAGGACTAATTGTTTCTAATTTTGGCACAAAACCATAAATTTTAGGGGAAAGGGTTATGTTGATTACATCAAACAGCTTGACTGGCATTTATTTAATCCACCCTGAAAAGATGAAAAGCAAGGTTGACCTTGACAGAATTGGAACTCAGAAAATAACGAACCAGAAGAAGTGCCGTTAAGCATTTTGTGTGACGCACTAATGAATCTGCTAACTCACCCTTTTTATAGAACATTGAGATGATAATGAAAATATTGTAGTTGTTGTTATAGAACATCTGCTCCCTCGTCAGTTCTAATGACCAAACTGAAATGATATGCGTGAAAGCATTTTAATTCTATGTGGTCAGGAAATAACTGCCAATTTTCCTTGATACTGCACCTTCCATCTGTGAAAAGAATACTCATTTTGTTTCAGACGGGTTGCACTGTTTACGAAGCAAAAGGAATTGTTTGATCATTAGTTACCTCCCTTAGATTCTATGGATTTCAGGATAAATGAACGAAGGAAATGTGCTTATTGAACATGAAAAATACTTCTACTAAAGAGAATCTACTAGAATATTTGTAATATCTCTACCAACAAATTAATACTTAGACATGTGAATGCATTAAAGCTACACATGGGCATTGTATACAGGGTTAAATACAAGGTATAAATCATTCATTAGTAAATATTCAACTGATATTAGTGTCAGCTAACCTGTTTTTCGCTAAGCAGCTACAGCAGATAATTCTAATTGTATCTTCGTAGTATTGCTTGTATTTTGAGACTTTAAATGAAGTGTAAAATCCAATGGCCAAGTGTTCCTTTGAGAAGAGGCAGCTCCATACAGTACAAGTTATGAAAGACATGACAACACAAATAACACCACACAAATCTTATAATTCATGGATTATGTGACAAGTTTATATGTCTTACACAAGTTGACAGAAGAAGAGTAGTATGAATTTGTTCTTATGCAGAATAAATAGTTCTTGGTAACCAAAGCAATGTTTTATTAACTTTATAAGGATGAACCATCACAAGAAAAGTTAAGGTTCGGTGTTTTAGATCAGCATCACGTTTAATGAAAAAACATTTTTGAGAGAAATCAAAATTGCATTTCAGATAGTGATTCACAGGAAGTGATTTGTACCAGTCACTTATACTAACAAAGTCTCTAGTTAGTAGCTTGAACTGCTAAACATAGCAGCCAAATCTACCTGAATACTCACCATTTTAACTTTCTAAAGATAAAAGAAGAGTAAACTATAAGATGCTTACAGCTGGAATTCTTTTGCACAGTGAACTACTAATAGCTGATTCAGGACTAATGTTCAGCAAATGTTGTTGTTGAGGTTATGGATTTAAATGATAATGCTCCCTATTTCAGTTTCCCTAATGTCAACCCTTTCAGTCTTAATGTCCACTACCATCCCAACTCTGACCATGATATCACAGTTGTTAGGGCCTCTGACAGAGACAGTCAACACAATGCCTTCCTCACATATGAAATACTCAGAGGTAATGAGAAACACTTATTTCAAATGAACCATCACTCTGGTGTCTTATCTTTCTCTCGCTCACTTTACCAAAATGATGCTGGATTCTATGAACTGGAATTAGGTGTGAAAGACAGTGGGAATCCAGTTCTCTCATCAACAACAACATTGTCTTTGACTCTAACAGTTAGTAACAACACATCAAAGATATTTAAGACCCCTTCAAAGACAACAACAGAATCAAGTAATGGTCTCCAATTGAATGTGATGATTGTTATTGTTATAGCAGCTGTGATAGTATCAGTTGTTATAGAGATCTCTATATCAATCTGTATAGTTCATAGACTGAAGCAGACAGATAGCAACTATGATAGTAGTGTTGATATTTACTACAAGGTTACACCAACATTAAACATACAATCAAAATATATGTTCGATTCTATTTGCGTTTCTTCTGGTGTTCATTACACAAGAGAGAGAAATGTAAAGAATTCTCATCAACCAATGGTAGACAGAGAAGATATTCACTGCAGAACCATTTCAGGTGATAAATGGAATAACCCAACATTAAGAATATGCCAGCAGGTGAGATAATTTTCAGTTAATTTCAAAATATTTCCCCTTCCAAAATTTCAGTTTTAAAATTAAATTTGATGTAAATTACAAAGGACCTTGGAAGCAGTGCCACAGAATGCAAAAGAATAAAGATAACCCCATTTCATCAATTCTAATCTCAAAGATAAAGATATTAAATTACTGTTTAATCTACTTCATTAACTTACACAATGATTTATAGAATGTTTCATTTGAAAAGATGCATTTTTGATGAATATGCTGCAATCAAACTCACAAGCTGAGTTTTTGAGTGTGTGTGTGTGTGTTGCATTTATAGAAATCCACACCTTACAAGTTAGCAATCTGGGAGTCGCACCAATGGATTCTACATGGTCAAAAATGCCTGGAATCGGCCATTTGTTTTTGTTTTTTTTTGCTTCCTAACACGTGAATTTTTGCATTAAAAATAATTTTAAACCATAAATTCTAACAATTTTCAAGTCGGAGGCATTTGCAAACATGAGTTAAGTCCCCTTCTAGCGACGGTGTAAAGAGAGACAGAGAGAGAGAGATAACAGATTTTTAAAATTTCGTCTTCTTACTTATATTATAGTTCCTTTACTTTCAGTGGTTTACATGGTAATTAAACCATAGCTGTAACACTAACAGATGCTACTATTTTAGTTCAGGGTAGATCTTGGAACAATAATGGCTAAGAGG
>NC_068994.1:38534920-38539865 GCF_001194135.2 Octopus bimaculoides | reverse complement strand
TATATATATATATATACATATATGTATGTATACATATATATACATACATACATGTATATACACGCATACGCACATATATATATACAAACATACTGACACAGACACGTGTGTGCAAGTGTATTTATGTATGTGTGTGCATATATATATAATGTTTATTTATTTATTTATTTATTTATTTATATATAATTAATATTGGATAAACTATAAATTGATATACTTCCAGATCTGTCCCGTTATCAAAGTGATCGTACATGGAACAGGAGAAATCAACTACCACACACACACACACACACACACACACACACACACTCAACCGATCAAGGGGAGATAACAAATATGGATATCAACCTGATGCTTACATTAACTTTTCAGCTAATATAACTGAACAACCATCCACAGACCCAATGACAAGTAACTTTACTTTACACTGTAAACGACCTCTACCAGTAACAACCCTACTAAAGTTATCTTCAATACCTCAGGTACTGCCAATACCTCAGGCACTTCCTCCATCTACGTTATACAACTGACACTAGAACACTTTGAAACAAATGGAAGGAAAATCAGTACATTGCATGACTAAATACCTTGTAGTATTTTATCACGTATCTTTGTATTTTGACTTGAAATTCTGCCAGTGTTGACCTTGGTATCAATTTCCTGGAGGTTTTTATCAGCTAAACAAACAAAGTTTTGTAACAATATCAAAATTAATTATATCTTATATAAGCTTAAGTTTGTAAATCAAAACAAATATTTTGACTGGAAGAATGAAACACAATTATCATGAATTGCTTCAATATTTATATTTTATTTAGAAATACTTCAGAGTATATTTTAGAGAAATTCATGTAACATTTTCATAGCATTTCTTGATGTTACTAATTTTGAGTAAATTCTTCTTCAAAGTTGATATTATCTCCTTATTGAAACAAATACATCAAGAAATAATGAAAGGATAACAAACTGATTAAAATATCAGGAGTAACTTATAGAAATTTTCAATGAAATATTCTTTAAAACACCTAATTCACATACAATATTGTATTATTGGTTAATTGATAATTGAACAACAAATAACTTTTATTAATTGACAAAGACAAATGCAATTATATGAATGCATTAGAAAAGCATCCAGTCTTGTTTTCAATTCAACAGCTACAACTTTTATGAATATTTGTGTAAGATTCCACATTCAAAAATTAAAAAAGATTTAATTATATTTTAAACCTATTGGTCTTCTATTAAGAATAACTTCACAACATAAATCATATTATACAATATCATTATTTAGAGCCACAGTTTCGCATTATTAAATGAGCTCTTCCAATTTATAAAGTAATTAGTGGCTTAAAATAATCTTTTTAATAACTTTTATGGGAGACATTTCAAATGGAGAAGTTTGGAAATACTGTAGAGAAAGCTAAAAGAATTTTCATCAAAAAGTTTTACAACTTTTGCAAAAGTCATAAAATTCTTTTTCAACCTTGAAATTAAATTATGATACATTTTTAAAAGTAATATTTATATGTCATTGATTCAAATATTCTATACATTTTGTCCACTCAATTTTAAATCTTCTCACCACACACATGTATATGTATGTATCTATATATGAGTGTGTCTAAGTGAAATATTTTGTGAGTCAGCCCATCATTTACTGCAAGAACTGGAGGTTGTATTTCCGTTTCCTTGCATTGGAATAATAGACAGCTTGTCATTGGCTACAACACACATTACATACTACACAACCAACTTCACAGAACTACATAACACCATCACATAACAAATTACTCAGAACTGCTGCTTCTATTACAACTTTATGTTATCAGAACGCTAAAACAGTACATTTACAACAATATAAACAATATAAACAACTGTTGGCAAGTATTCATTCAAAGTTATTTTGATGTATAATTTGATTCTTTAGACATTTGTTCATTTCTCTCTCCCTCACCATCTTAATACTACACCAATATGAAACATAATTACTTCCTGTACAACAATGTTATTTTTTAAAAACCTTTAGTTAATTATTGATAAAATATTTTCAACAAATACTTAAGGCAGAATTATCAGCAAAATACAAATACAATTCAACATTATTTTAACATTTACATTCTTTAAAAATATATTGTTTTCTCTCTTTTTACAAAATTCTCAGTCTAGTCATCTATAGCCATAATATCAGTTACTGTTGATAAATATATACTGACAATACCAATATTATTTTATATTAGTGTAAGGGTTTATGAAGTTTTTATTTTATATTGCAAAATAAGGAGTATTCTGTTTTCATCTGATAGTTTAGATTCTACATTTAAGAAATTGAATAATGATGTAGTTTTGAAAGAAAGGGAGATTACTCCCAAAGATTCGTCGAAGGAAATTCTACGCAGTTGTTGGACTTGCTAGAAATAGCAGCCAAATATCCCACAACTCACACCCTTCAGTTAAGAAATACAGCATGCCTTTCAAAATACTTCTATTTGGTCAGAGCTGGTCTAGTGTTACACATCAATATAGAAACTCTTAATATCTCTGCATGTTTAGAAATGTAATATCAGGGAGAAGTTTTAATATGTAATATTGGGGAGTTGATACAAGGGCTGGTATATATGAAATTGTTGTTTTAAACATGAGATTTTGTCACCAGTCGATGCCTAGCAGTGATATTTCTCTATTTGAAAATGGCAGTAATTGTGTAAGAGATAGAGAAAATGAAATAATTGGCATCCTGGGAGGTGGAAATCCTCCATGCTCCCTGAAATTCACCATCCCATGCCGGAGCCTCATGGAGCTTTAGGTGTTTTCACTCAATAAACACTCACAACGTCCAGTCTGGGAAACGAAACCGCGATCCTATGACCGCGAGTCCACTGCCCTAACCACTGAGTCATTGCGCCTCCACTACAGCTAAATATAATTCACTTACATCAAACATATTAAAGACAACACTGATATGTACAGATTTCAGATTTCATAAATATCTACGTATGTAGCAAAATTTTCAGTCATATTTTCTCTGCATTTATTAAATCTTGAATTATGAATATTGATATATAACTCTATTTCAGATAGAAAATGTGTCCAGTTGTATTGTTGGTGTTGTTTCTTTCTGGAAGTTGCTGGTGTGTAGATCATATCTACCATGTGAAAGAGAACAATGATAGACACAGCTATATTGGAGATATTGCCACTGATACACTACTGCTGAATACTGTACCATCTCAGGATGATAGCAGCAGACTAATATTTAATGTAATCCAGGATAGTACTGATGGAACTGTTCAGTTATTTAATGTTACACCTGGAGGACACTTGTATACAGCTACCATATTGGATGCAGAAACTCTGTGCCAATATAATGTGGAATGTTTCAGGATTTTAGAAGTAGCAGTTCAACATGGCCATTCTGTTATCAAGATATTAGAAGTCAAAATTATAATAGACGATATCAATGATAATTATCCTATGTTTCCAGACAAGGTATTTCAAATAGAGTTACAGGAAAGTCTATTAGGTTCAAAAAGGATTATTCCAAATGCCATTGATAATGACGTTAGTATTCAAAATTCTAAACTGATTTATCGACTCTATGATAGTGAAGATATCCCATTTCGATTGTTTATATCTAATAATTCTGATGGGAATGATTTATTACAACTAATTTTAAAAGGTACATTAGATCGTGAGAAAAAAGACATTTATAATATACAGTTGATTGCAAGAGATGGAGGATCACCACAAAAAGAAGGTGTACAAAATATATAGAAATATTGGTGCAAGATGAAAATGATAACTCTCCACTGTTTTCACAGAATATCTATAACATCACTATCAATGATACACACCAGATAAACATACCTGTTCTAAGACTGTCTGCAACAGATTCAGATGTAGGAGAGAATCAAAGAATTTCTTATTCTTTTAGTACTAAAACACCTAATAAGATAAAAGAATGCTTTCGGTTGAATAAAGTAACTGGAGAACTATTTGTAACAACAGAATTTCAGTTTGGAAGATTCTATAAAGTGTTTGTTAAAGCCACAGATAATGGTAAACCACCTATGTCCTCAACTGTCACTGTTCTTATAAATGGAATCACTCATCTTAACAATCCACCAAATATTGACTTCAGATTTGTCATTAAGTCAACTGGGAAAACAGCTGTCATCTCAGAAGCAACTCATATTCAGAGCTTTGTCGCGTATGTCAAAGTAACTGACAATGACAGTGGAGTAAATGGACAAGTGAAGTGTCATTTACAAAATAAGTACCTGCAGCTTATCTCAATGTCTGAAAAAAAATACAAAGTTATTGTCAAGAGTGAAATAGATAGAGAGAGTGAGAAGAGCTTTAATTTCACCATTAAATGTCAAGATAATGGTTTACCCCCATTGACAGTAGAGAAACAGTTTTCTATACTGGTTACTGACATAAATGACATACAACCTCAGTTTAGTCAGGACATATTTAAGTTTCTCACCTATGAAAATGAACACAAAGACTTCCCTGTGGGATATGTCAATGCTACAGACCCAGATATTGGAGATGGAGGACAATTAATCTATTCTTTGTTGACTAATGATAAAGATATTCTACCATTTCAGATATCTGATGTGGGATTTATTTCCACAACTGAGTCACTAGACAGAGAAGAAAAGAACATGTATGAGTTTAAGGTTTTAGTAAAAGATAAAGGAACACCATCACTGGAGAACACAGCAAATGTTGTTGTTGAGGTTATGGATTTAAATGATAATGCTCCCTATTTCAGTTTCCCTAATGTTGACCCTTTCAGTCTTAATGTCCACTACCATCCCCACTCTGACCATGATATCACAATTGTTAGGGCCTCTGACAGAGACAGTCAACACAATGCCTTCCTCACATATGAAATACTCAGAGGTAATGAGAAACACTTATTTCAAATGAACCATCA
>NC_068994.1:38530405-38534735 GCF_001194135.2 Octopus bimaculoides | reverse complement strand
TTAAACATCCAATCAAAATATATATTTGATCCTACTTGTGTTCCTCCTGAAGTTCAGTACACAATGGAGAGAAATGTGGAGAAATCTCATCAACCAATGGTAGACAGAGATGATATTCACTGCAGAACTATATCATATGATAGATGGGGTAACCCAGCTTTCACTGAACTACATCAACAGGTAAGACAGTTAATTACCAGTTGTTTGAATAGTTGATCATAAGTCGTTTGCAGAGTAATATTTTGTTCTGGTATTTCTTATTAAATACGATTTCTTTAAATTCATGGATCTTTTATTTCTAGCTATTATTGCAAATTATATTATTTCTTGTTTGACTGCAAATTCTATTTACAAGTAAAACTTTCTAAGTATGGTCATACTTAGTGACTTAGTGTGTATATGTAGATATGTAGGACAGGTGGATGTATTTCTATGTATATATATTTTTGGAATGCCCTTAACATTATGATGATACATTGAATCTATATATTTGTATTTAGATATTTGTTCCAAGAGAAGAAAGCATGTCTCCAGGTTACAGAGAACTAAACAGTACTGACCAATTCAGTGAGATGTCAACATTGTCATCTCGCACAGATAGAGGTCATGGATGGAGTGTCGGCAGTGCTGGACACTATGAGGAACTGCCAGGTAACTTAGAAAAAAATGAATATTTCTGCAATATAGTATGATAATCTGTTGGTCTATATTTAGTTATCATCATCATCATCATCATCATCATTTTGACATCTACTTTGGAATACTAACATGGGTTGAAAAGAATTATTTGAGGCAGATATTTCGTGGCCGTGTTTGCCTTCTTGTCACCAGCCCTCAACTATTTCCAAGCAAGATAATATTTTCCCATTTGCTGGACATGCTTTCATGAAAACTTAGAAATGAATGCTACAGCATGTGTGATGCCAATGCTCGCTGACAACTATCAATAGCAGGAGACAAGCACACAATTATTACTTTTGAATGATAAATACTATCAGAAAATTGACTGTATGCCTCCCATTTTTCTGTTTGTACTATCGTTCAAAAGAATTTGACTTGTCTGAGACAGCAGTAGAGAACTAAACCTATAATCATGTGGTTGAGAAGTGAAATTCTTCATAACACAGCCATGCTAGAGCCTTTACCATAAAAGTGAAAGCAAATTTTGTCTTTGTATAGCTTGTACATATCTGAACGGGACTTTATTTATTTATTTATACGATTCTGTGTTAAGGCTGAAATCATGTTTTCAATGGCCTATCTTACATGATAGGCTTTTAGTGATTGAGTTTCCTGCCATAATAAAGTTTCATCTGGGACAAGAGGTCAATTTATTTCTGGAAAACATCTACTCTACTCCATGAAGATCCCTGAGATGTTTGGACAAGGCATTAAATAGCTGTGGACCCTTGAATCCCAAGCTATCACAGTGCATGGTGCTCACTCTAGACAGGGTAGCTGGGACATTACTTATTTATTTGTTAAAATATACTAATGTTTTGATTTTTCATTGCTATAAACCTGTTTAAAACAGTTTACTTTTATTCATCATGCATGAATATTAAAAAAAAAAACAGCCAACACATCGATATACTTTCAGATCTATGTCGTTATCAAAGTGATCGTACATGGAATAGAAGAAATCACCCTCAACACACGCTCGACAGATCAAGGGGAGATAACAACAATGGATATCACTATCAACCAAATGTTGACAAGAACTCTTCTTGTCATCTCGACCACATACCATTGACTATAGCTGGGACCACATCTAATACAACTGAACAATCATCTATGGTGCCAATGAAAAGTGCCTTTATTTCAAACTGTAAACCACCTCTACCAGCTGTACCTAAGGTAACAACATTACCAAAGGTACCTTCAATACCTCAAGTACCACCTCTATCAACACCACAAAACTAATGCAGCAATATTTAGAAACCAACGACAGGCAGCTGCAGAACTAGAACAATGACTGCCTAAAATCCTGACAGTATTTTATATTTGTGTACTAATTTCAAATCATATTCTACCACAGATGACTAAGCCAATTATTTGCCAGTCTTCTTTATCAGCTTACATAATTTTACTTCCTCTTAATACAGACAATATCAAAAATAATTTTATCTTATATAAAAGTAGAGCTTGTATATTACTACAAATATCTGAATGGAAGTATGAAAAGTAATTATAATTGCTTGGTGCTATTTCGTCTGTCTTTACGTTCTGATTTCAAATTCCTCTGAGGTCGACTTTGGCTTTCATCTTTTTGGGGTTGATAAATTGACTGAGATCAATCTAATTGACTGGCCCCCTCCCACAAAATTTCAGGCCTTATGTCTAGAGTAGAAAAGAATATTAATATTTGATCAAGAAATTATATGACATTGTCATAACATTCCTTAGTTATAAATTTATGATAAATTTTCACCAAAATTGATAAATTTTTATCTTATTTAGTCTTTAATCAAAGTAAAGAATCACCAAAAGAAAATATGACAGAATTATCAAGATATTTTGAATGACTGGAAGAGTTAAGAATGAAATATTCTCACAAACTAGCAGTTGATATCTACCAAAGTTTTTGCTGAGAAACTTATAACCATGTATATTACTGAAACTGTCAGGATATATATATCATCATCATCATTTAACATATTCTAGTATATATATATATATATATATATATATATATACTGAAGATATCTGGATATATATACATAGGAAAGCCATACAAAAATATATAACACAATTCTCCATTATAGTTTCTGGACATTTTCTTATAAAAACTACTGAAGATAGCATAATTTCAGCAGTTAACCTAACTTAAAAAGAAACAGTTTTATTTAAGCCCTGGAAAAGCAATATTGCTTCTCCTTAAAAGTATTTTTGTTATGTAGTCAAAGTATACAAAATACTTTACTCTGTTTCTAAATTTTCAGCATTAGATTACCATTTCAAAGCAATATAAAAAATATGCATTATTGATCAGCTTTCCAAAAAGGTGGGCAAAAAAAAGGAAACAAAGAAAAAGAAAATTAGATACATGGCATATATATATCAGAAAGGAACTCCATTTGCAACTACATTTAATGAATAGGCTTCAGTTTTAATAAAAATTTTTGTTAAGTTTCGATTGTGAAATTTACAAATTTGTATTTCCATTTTAAAAGTATTAGTTCTGTAATAGGAATGCTTGTAAGAACAAACCATATTGCAATCATTATTCAACACAATTATTTGGAGCCATAATTTCGTATTTTTAAATGATTTCAACAATTTTATAATGAAATTAACTTCTAAAAATATTATTTAATAACATTTATTAAGGGTGTTTCAAGCAAAAAGTTTTATAGAACCAGACGGAAATGTAAGATAAAAAGTTTTGCAATTTTGACTGAAGTTAGAAAATAATTTTTCTACCGTAAAATTAAATATGATATATTTTTAAAATATGATATTTTTAGTTTTCATTGCTTTAAACCTTATTAATATTTCCATCCATTTAGTTGGGTACCTTCTCACCACACACATGTATATGTATGTATCTATATATGAGTGTGTCTAAGTGAAATATTTTGTGAGTCAGCCCATCATTTACTGCAAGAACTGGAGGTTGTATTTCCGTTTCCTTGCACTGGAATAATAGACAGCTTGTCATTGGCTACAACACACATTACATACAACACAACCAACTTGATAGAACTACATAACACTGTTACATACCAAACTACTCAAAACTTCTGCTAGTACTATAACTTTGTTACCAGAAGACTGAAACAATACAGTAACAACTGCATAAACGACTGACAACTGTTGGTAAGTATTTATTAAAAGTTATTCTGATGTATAAATTGTTTTTGTTGATGTTTGATCATTTCACTTCCCATTAACTACCATCTTGCTAAAACTACACCCATAGGAAAATCAGATAGTTAATTACTTCCTGTACAGCAATGTCATTTTCTATATACATTTTATATATATTTTCAATAAATACTTGAGATGGAAGTTTCATAAACAGAATTTAGTATTATTTTAATAATTACATTCTTTAAAAATATATATTTTCTCTCTTTTTGCAATATTGTCAATTTAATCATTTAGTATAGGATTAGTTGATAGATCAGGATGTAACAGACGGGATGTACTGATGATAATTGTTTTAGTTAATGTTAATTGAGTAGTTTATCAAGTTTTTACTTTATATTGTAAAATATTTGAGTATCTTGTTTTCCCAAGATTGTTAGATTCAATATCTGAGAAATTGGATCATGAAGTAGTTTTGAAAGTAAGGGAGGTTACTCTAAATAAATTAATACTCTTAATG
>NC_068994.1:38530084-38530335 GCF_001194135.2 Octopus bimaculoides | reverse complement strand
CTATTTTTCCATGCTGGCATGGAATATTTTTAAAAGAATATGAAGTTCTTAGTTTGATTGCCTTTCATTTGGTCTGCTTGTCTGGTGTTACACATCAATTAGTTGCAACTCTTAATGTCTCTTTTAGATTGGTAATGTTTCAATAATTTATTTAATTGAGCTACCAAGTATGTGTAGAAAATGTAAGTCTGTATAAGTAACTTGATAAAGCTGTTAACAAGAGGGCAACGGTGATGAAATACCTCTTGTTC
>NC_068994.1:38529687-38530074 GCF_001194135.2 Octopus bimaculoides | reverse complement strand
AGTTTATCAAGTTTTTACTTTATATTGTAAAATATTTGAGTATCTTGTTTTCCCAAGATTGTTAGATTCAATATCTGAGAAATTGGATCATGAAGTAGTTTTGAAAGTAAGGGAGGTTACTCTAAATAAATTAATACTCTTAATGAATTCTTGGACTTGCTAGAAATAGCAACCAAGTATCTATCAAATCACACGCTTCAGATTAGAAATACTGCATCTTATGGTATTCAATAAATCATCTTCAGCATTGAACGTCTATTTTTCCATGCTGGCATGGAATATTTTTAAAAGAATATGAAGTTCTTAGTTTGATTGCCTTTCATTTGGTCTGCTTGTCTGGTGTTACACATCAATTAGTTGCAACTCTTAATGTCTCTTTTAGATTGG
>NC_068994.1:38527800-38528820 GCF_001194135.2 Octopus bimaculoides | reverse complement strand
CAAAGAGGATGAAGATGTTCCATTCCAATTGTTTGTATCTAAGAAATTGGATGGAAGTGATTTGTTACAACTGCTTATAGATGGTAACTTGGACCGTGAAACACAAAACATTTACAACATTCAGTTAATTGCCATAGATGGGGGTACTCCAACAAAGAAAGGTGTACTAAATTTAGAAATATCAGTGCAAGATGAAAATGATAACTCCCCCGTGTTCTCTCACCATATTTACAATGTCACTGCAAATGACACACACCAGATAAACAAACCTATTTTAAGACTGTCTGCTACAGACTTGGATGAAAGAGAAAATGGAAGAATTTCCTATAGCTTAAGTACTAAGACACCAAGTAAAATAAAAGAATGCTTTCAACTGAATAGGCAAACTGGAGAACTATTTCTAACAACAGAATTTCAGTTTGGAAAATCCTATAAAATATTTGTAAAAGCCACAGATAATGGTAAGCCACCTATGTCCTCAACTGTCACTGTTCTAATAAATGGAATCAGTTACTTAAACAATCCACCAAATATTGACTTCAAGTTTGTCTTAGATTCAACTGGAAACACAGCTGTCATCTCAGAAGCAACTAAAATTCACAGCTTTGTTGCGTATGTCAAAGTTATTGACAATGACAGTGGAGTAAATGGACAAGTGAAATGTCATTTACAAAATAGATACCTTCAGCTAATCTCAATTTCTGAAAAGAAATACAAAGTTATTGTCAAGAGTGAAATAGACAGAGAGAGTGAGAAGAGATTTAATTTCACCATTAAATGTCAAGATAATGGTTTACCTCCATTGAAAGTACAGAAACAGTTTTCAATGTTGGTTACTGACATAAATGACATACAACCTCAGTTTAGTCAGGACATATTTAAGTTTCTCACCTATGAAAATGAACACAAAGACTTCCCTGTTGGACAAGTCAATGCTACAGACCCAGATATTGGAGATGGAGGACAATTAACCTATTCTTTGTTGACTATTGGAAAAGATATTCTACCATTTCAGATATC
>NC_068994.1:38526616-38526972 GCF_001194135.2 Octopus bimaculoides | reverse complement strand
CAATCAAAATATATATTTGATCCTACTTGTGTTCCTCCTGGAGTTCAGTACACAATGGAGAGAAATCTGAAGAAATCCCAACAACCAATCATAGACAGAGAAGATATTCACTACAGAACTACATCATATGATAGATGGCATGATCCAGTTTTAAGGCCACATCAACAGGTAAGTCATTCCTCAAATACTTTCAGATTGACTGGATCCTTTGTACATTGTGCCAAAGACTGAATCCAGTATAAGAATATATATAAATACACTTTATCAATTTCAATTTTAAACATAAAGAACGAATTTTCTAAGCTTACCCAAACAATGATATATAGAATATTTCTTTTCTTAAATTTCCATTGATG
>NC_068994.1:38524730-38525425 GCF_001194135.2 Octopus bimaculoides | reverse complement strand
AGTGGAGCTCATCTCTTTCCATGACTGAATCTAATTGATTTCCTTTAGAAAGTGTATGTGAGGGGGAGAGAGAATGAGTAGGAGGAAGAGAATAGCATGCTCAGTAACATACACACATATATGCCTACATATATAACAGATCATTACCAAAGAAACTTATTTTAAATGTAAAACCAAACCTTAGCCTTTGTATATACCCAGCATGTATCTGTACATGACATTATTTATTTACTTATTTGTTAAACTACTGATACTTCCAATTATAATTGCTAAAGACCCACTTAAAAAAATTTTTGTTTCTATTCATCATACATGAAATTGTTTTTGAAATAACCTTTAGATCGAAATTTTCCAGATCTATGTCGTTATCAAAGTGATCGTACATGGAATAGAAGAAATCAACTTCAACACTCTCTCAACAGATCAACAGGAAGTAACAACAGTGAATATCACTATCAACCAAATGTTGACAAGAACTCTTTTTGTCATCTCGACCACATACCTTTGACTACAGCTGGGACCACATCTAACACAACTGAACAATCATCTACAGTGCCAATGACAAGTGCCTTTATTTCAAACTGTAAACCACCTCTACCAGCTGTACCTAAGGTAACAACATTACCAAAGGTACCTTCAATACCTCAAGTACCACCTCTATCAACACCACAAAACTAATGCTGCAATATTTAGAA
>NC_068994.1:38522989-38524438 GCF_001194135.2 Octopus bimaculoides | reverse complement strand
TTATCTTTTATAAAATAGAGTTTTTATATCACTACAAATATCTGAATGAAATATGAAAAGTAATTATAAAGGATTTAATATTAATATCAACATCGTCATAACATTTCTTCAAGTTATAAATTTATGATAAATTTTCACCAAAATAGATAATTTTTTCTTATTAAATCATCAATTGAAGTAAATTCATTTATACTAAGGAATTACAAGCAGATAATATGACAGAATTACCAAAATATTTGGAATGACTGGTACAGTTAAGAATGAAATATTCTCAGAAACTAGCAGTTGATATCTACCAAAGTTTGCTTAGAGAAACTTGTATGTTATTGAAGCTGTCATACTGAAGATATTAGGATATATATATACATAGGGAAGCCATACAAAAATATATAACACAATTCTCCATTGTAGTTTCTGGACATTTTCTTATAAAAGCTATTGAAGATAGCATAATTTCAATATTTCCATCTTATATAGAAAGACTTTCATTTAAGCCCAGGAAAAACAATATTTCTTCTCTTTAAAAGTATTTTTGTTATGTAGTTAAAGTATACAAAATACTTTACTCTGTTTCTGAATTTTCACCATTAGATTACTATTTCAAAACAATATAAAGAATATACTTTATTGATAAGTTGATAAGTGAAATGGGAGTTAGTATTAATGTATGCAAAAAGAAATTAAAGTAAGAAAAACAATAGATATATGACATATGAATATATCAGAAATAAATTAACAGGATTCAATTTTGATGAATATTCATGTTTGGTTTTAAAAGAGAAATTTACAAAGATTTATTTCAATTTCAAAATTATTACTTCTTTATTAGTAAGAATTACTTCAATTCCAATCATTGTTCAATACCATTATTTGGAGCCATAATTTCGTATTTTCAAATGGGCTCAACAATTTTATAATGAAATTATCTTCTAAAAATATTATTCTATGACATTTATTAAGGATGTCTCAAGCAGATAATTTTATAAAGCCAAAGGCAGATCTGAGATGAAAAGTTTTAAAACTTTGACTGAAGTTAGAAAATAACTTTTATGCACTAAAATTAAAATATAATATATTTTTAATATACTTTAATTTTATATTTCATTGCTTTAAACATTATTAATATTTCCATCCATTTAGTTGGGTACCTTCTCACCACACACATGTATATGTATGTATCTATATATGAGTGTGTCTAAGTGAAATATTTTGTGAGTCAGCCCATCATTTACTGCAAGAACTGGAGGTTGTATTTCCGTTTCCTTGCATTGGAATAATAGACAGCTTGTCATTGGCTATAACACACATTACATACTACACAACCAACTTGATAGAACTACATAACACTGTTACATACCAAACTACTCAGAACTACTGCCACTATTACAACTTTGTGACCAGAAGACTGAAACAGTACTTTAACAACAATATAAACAACTAACAACTATT
>NC_068994.1:38521427-38522675 GCF_001194135.2 Octopus bimaculoides | reverse complement strand
AATGATTGGATATAATTATGATAATGACAGGATGTAGATTATATTAGTTGCATTGTTTATCAAGTTTTTGCTCTATATCGTGAAATAGTTTTCTATTTTCTTTAGAATGGTTCATTTTATGAATGAGCGACTTTGCAGTGTTATTAGGAAGGGAGGTTACTCTTAACGCACTAATGAGGAAGTTTTTTTTTTTTAACGACGTTGCTTGACCTGTTAGAGATAACAGCCAAATCTCTCTCGATTCGTATCCTGCAGTTTTTAGAAATGGAATGTCACATAACAGTGTATTTTTTCAAATCTTCTATAAGAAAATATGATGTTCTTAACGTCAATGCTGTGAATCATAGGTTTGATCGTTCTTGCTAGGCATGTATCTAGAGAAGTTGAGTTATGCAGCATAACTACCATAAGTGTAGATATGAAATTTTCGATGTAATCTTGAAACCGTTTATTAGGGATCTATCATAGAGACAAGTGAGTATCAAAAAGATGGGGAAGAAAGATCAATCCAATGCTGAAATTGTACTTTAATTAACGACTCTGAAAAAATAAAAGTTGAAGTTGATCATTATGAGATTTGAACAAAGGTTACATAGAGCAGGAACGAATACCACAAAATTTTCTGTACAACAATTTCCCACTCTGAAAACTCACAATAAAAGGTTGTTATATTAAAAACATCAGCATTATTTTGGGCATATTTTGAAAGTAAAGTATATGTGTGTGTACATGCATTGTTTTTATCAGGTCAGAAGTGTAAATAATATATTATAGAATATATTGCAAGAGGTATGTGGTAACTAAGAATAACATAGCTATGTACGTATTTTGTATTTATCTTCCCCTTCTCTCTCTGTCATATCCCCCACCTTTTTTTTTTTTTTGACTTGCTTCAGTCATTGGACTGTGACCATGCTGGGGCACCACTTTGAAGGGTTTAATTGAATAAATCGACTACAGTACTTAGTTTTTAAGCTCGATGCTTATGCTATCGGTCTCTTTTGTCAAACTGCTAAGTTTCAGAGACTTTACACAAAACAATACCAGTTGTCAAGCAGTGGTGGCAGACAATCACAAAGATACACACACACACATGCATGCAGGCATGCACACACACATACATATGCATACACACAAACACGCACTGGACGGCTTTCTCTTTCCATCTACCAAATACTCAAATACTTTCACAAGTGTTCAGTTAGACTGTAATAGAAGAGACTTGACCAAGGTGCCACACAGTGGGAC
>NC_068994.1:38519293-38520783 GCF_001194135.2 Octopus bimaculoides | reverse complement strand
CAGTATAATGTGGAATGTTTCAGGATATTAGAAATGGCACTTCAATATGGCCATTCTGTTATTAAGATATTAGAAATCAAAGTTATGATAGAAGATGTCAATGATAATTATCCTATTTTCCCAAACAAAGAATTTCATTTAAAATATGATGAAAGTGTGACAAAAGGAAGAAAAGAAACACTTCCAAATGCCATTGATAATGATATTAGCATTCAGAATTCTAAACTCACTTACCGACTCAAAGAGAAAGTAGATATACCATTTCAGCTGTTTGTTTCTAAAAACCCAGATGGAACAGATCTATTACAACTAATTTTGGAGGGTAACTTAGACCGTGAGACAAAAGACATTTACAATATTCAGTTAATTGCCACAGATGAAGGATCTCCATCAAAGAAAGGTGTATTGGATATAAAAATATTTGTAGACGATAAAAACGATAACTACCCTGTATTCTCCCAGAATATTTACAATGTCACTATAAATGATACACATGACGTAAACAAACCTGTTGTAAGGTTGTCTGCTACAGATTTAGATGTAGGAGAAAATGGAAGAATTTCTTATGTCTTCAATAATGCTAAAACACCCAAAATGATAAAAGAATGCTTTCATTTAGATGAAGCAACGGGTGAGTTGTTTTTGAAGACAGACTTTGATTTTGGTAAAATTTATGAGCTATTTATTGAAGCCAGAGATAATGGTAGACCGTCAATGTCATCAACAGTTACAGCTTTTATAAATGGAATCAGTCACATTAACAATCCACCAAACATTGATGTCAGATTTGTCTTAAAGTCAACTGGAAACACAGCTGTCATCTCAGAAGCAGCTCAAATTCACAGCTTCGTTGCTTATGTCAAAGTTATTGACAATGACAGTGGAGAAAATGGACAAGTGAAGTGTCATTTACAAAATAAATACCTGCAGCTAATCTCAGAGTCTGTAAAGAAATACAAAGTTATTGTCAAGAGTGAAATAGATAGAGAGAGTGAGAAGAGATTTAATTTCACCATTAAATGTCAAGATAATGGTTTACCGCCATTGACAGTGGAGAAACAGTTTTCTATGATGGTCACTGACATAAATGATGTACAACCTCAGTTTAGCCAGGACACATTTAAGTTTCTCACCTATGAAAATGAACACAAAGACTTCCCTGTTGGATATGTCAATGCTACAGACCCAGATGCTGGAGATGGAGGACAATTGATCTATTCTCTGTTGACAAATGGAAAAGATAATTTACCATTTCAGATATCTGATATGGGATTTATTTCTACAACTGAGTCACTAGACAGAGAAGAAGAGAACAGGTATGAGTTTAAGGTTTTAGTAAAAGATAAAGGAACACCATCACTGGAGAACACAGCAAATGTTGTTGTTGAGATTATAGATTTAAATGATAATGCTCCCTATTTCAGTTTCCCTAATGTTAACCCTTTCAGTCTTAATGTCCACTACCATCCCCACTCAGACCATGATATCAC
>NC_068994.1:38511310-38518857 GCF_001194135.2 Octopus bimaculoides | reverse complement strand
TCTATGAACTGGAATTAGGTGTGAAAGACAGTGGTAGTCCAGTTCTGTCATCAACAACAACTTTGTCTTTGACTCTAACAGTTAGTAACAACACATCAAAGATATTTAAGACCCCTTCAAAGACAACAACAGAATCAAGTAATGGTCTCCAATTGAATGTGATGATTGTTATTGTTATAGCAGCTGTGATAGTATCAGTTGTTATAGTGATCTCTATATCAATCTGTATAGTTCATAGAATGAAGCAGACAGATAGCAATTATGATAGTAGTGTTGATATGTACCACAAGGTTACACCTACATTAAACATCCAATCAAAATATATATTTGATCCTACTTGTGTTCCTCCTGGAGTTCAGTACACACTGGAGAGAAATCTGAAGAAATCTCAGCAACCAATTGTTGACAAGGAAGATATTCACTACAGAACCATGCCAAGTGATAGATGGGATAATCGGACATTAAGACAACATGAACAGGTGAGATAATATTCACTTTTTAAAATTCCAGTATTAGCATGAAATTTGAAGAAATTTATTCAGAACTTTAGCAACACTTCCGCAGGGTGTAAAAGAATAAAGTTAATAGCATTTGATCAATTCTAATTTAAAAGATGAAGATTCTAAATTACTGTTTAAAATTTTATACTAACTCACATGATAATTAATAGGATCTATATAAATTGTAATACTTGATGTTATACCTAATAATATGCTAACAAAACTAGAATTATGAAATAGTATGAAATACATTGGATTTATTTTACTGTTTTTAGATGTTTGTTCCAAGAGAAGAAAGTATGGCTCCAGGTTACAGAGAACTAAACAGTTCTGACCAATTCAATGAGATGGCAACATTGTCATCTCTCACTGATAGTGGTCATGGTTGGAGTGTCAGTAGTGCTGGACATTATGAGGAACTGCCAGGTACTGAATATCTCTGCAATATACTCTAAAACTTGTAAATGTATTTTAATACAGTTAGTTACGATCGTCGTTAGTTCTAATGTTCATGCTTCCATGCTTGTATGAGCTGAACAAAATTCGTTTATGTCAGATGTCCTTCCTGTCACTAATCTTCATTTGTGTCCAAAAAAGACATCCTTTCCACAAGGCTTAAAATGCTTTTTTTAATGAAATACTAGAAATACACAACATTACTTGTGTGATTCTGAAGGTCGTTGACAACTATCACATGACGTCAAGACAAGGCCACATAAGTACTCACCCCAAACCCATGCACACAAGTCTTTTTCCGGCAGTTTCCATTCACCATTCACATAGCTTTTGTCAGCCTAGGGCTGTATTAGAAGACACTTGCCCAGGGTTCCATGCAGTGATATTAAATTTGAAGCCATATGATTGACAAGTGAAATTCTTACCCACACAGACAAGCCAGTGCCTACGCCATTTATATAATTTTCTTTGCAAGGAAATTACTAATTTTACTTTTATAAAGGAGAACCCACCACACACACACACACACACACACACACACACATAAGGCGGCGAGCTGGCAGAAACGTTAGCACGCCAGGCGAAATGCTTAGTGGTATTTCATCTGCCGCTACGTTCTGAGTTCAAATTCCGCCAAGGTCGACTTTGCCTTTCATCCTTTCGGGGTCGATTAAATAAGTACCAGTTACGCACTGGGGTCGATATAATCGACTTAATCCGTTTGCCTGTCCTTGTTTGTCCCCTCTGTGTGTAGCCCCTTGTGGGCAGTAAAGAAATAGGTATTTCATCTGCCGCTACGTTCTGAGTTCAAATTCCGCTGAGGTCGACTTTGCCTTTCATCCTTTCGGGTTCGATTAAATAAGTACCAGTTACGCACTGGGGTCGATATAATCGACTTAATCCGTTTGTCTGTCCTTGTTTGTCAGCTCTGTGTGTAGCCCCTTGTGGGTAGTAAAGAAATAACACACACACACAAACAAACACACACACGGTGTGTTTGTAGTGGTTATGGGGGTGCCTTTAAATACTGATATAGGTGGAGGTGTACCATTATGAGATATAGTGTGACCTGGAGATTTTAAACCTTGTAGACCACATCCATCTCCAGGTCTGAATATAATCGATTTCTTTTTGAATGAATGTTTGTTAGAGAGGAAGAGAGAGAAGCATAATATAATAATATAATGAACTTGTATGCAGTGCTTCGGTACACTACCACTCATCAGAGAATGTACTACTCATAAGAGAAAGCATCAACAGTACATAGAATACGCTCAGGAAGTGAACAGTGAAAAATTCTTTGGACAAACAATGAAACAGAGTTGGGTGTACTGTTGGTGAATTTCAAGAAGTATGGAAATTCTGGAGGATGTAGTGTATAGACAGCTAACAACTGATGCAGGTAGTTTATTCCATGCTTCAGCAGTGTGTTATGCACACACATGCACACTCATTCATAAATATATAAAATATTATTACCAAACCCATAAATATCGTTTATTTAAAACACTTGGAACGTTTATTCTTATTTTGAATGTGAAACCAAATCTTTGATTTTGTACATCATGCTCATATCTATGTAGTAGTTAGACGTTATTCATGTTTTTACATACATTCATACTTCGATTTTTCGTTACTAACAACCTTCCTAAGAAATTTTGCTTCCATTTATCATGCATAATAATTTTATAAAAGCTAACCTATAAATCGATATATTTCCAGATCTATGTCGTTATCAAAGTGATCACACATGGAATAGGAGAAATCAACTTCCACACACACTCAAACGATCAAGGGGAGATAACAATTATTGCTATCACTACCAACCAAATGTTAACAATTCTAGTCATCTTGACCAAATCCCTTTGAATATAACTGGGACCACATCCAATATAAGTGAACAACCATCTTCAGTACCAATGACAAGTGCCTTCACTTCTAACTGTAAACCACCTCTACCAGCAGTACCTAAAGTAACAACGTTACCTGAGGTACCTCCTCTATCGACATCACATATCTAATGCTAACATTTTTTAAATGGCAGGAAGTTGCTGAACTGGATCAGTGCCTGCCTCAAAACCTTGCACTTGTCTGCATACTAAGTTCAAATTATAACGTAGCAGGTCATTTGCCAGGGTCTTCTTTAGCTAATCAAATAATTTAAACTTGCTCTTACTAGTAACACTACCAATAATAACTTTACCTTATATAAAAGAGTTTGTATATTACAACAAATATTTGAATGAAAAGATTATAAGTAATTATAAAATACTTTCATATTAATATTTGATCAGGTGATATTTTAGAATATATTTTACAAAAGTCATATAACGTTGTCATAACATTTCTTGAACTTAGAAATTTACGATAAATTTTCACCAAATAGGACTTTTTATTTTGTTTTCTTTAGTCTTGAATTGAAGTAAATTCATTCACATCAAAGAATAACTATAGAAAATATGAGAGAATTACCTAACTATTTGGAATTAACAACTGATACCAACTAAAGTTTGCTTAGAGGAACTTATAACCATAAGTGTTATTGAAGCCATGAGAATATATTTACTGATGGTAACTGAATATATATATCTATATCCACACACACACACACACACACTGCAGCCATGCAAGAAATATTGAACACACCTATTCTTTATACTCTCTGGGCACTTTCATGTTAGAATCATTGACGATAGGATAAAATATGGAAATTATAACCAATCTGAAATAAAAACATTGCTATTTAAGTTAAAAACGGCAATGATAATTTCCTTCTTTGAAATATTTTTGATACGTTGTAAAAGTAAACAAAAGACTTAACTCTGTGTCCAAATTTTCAAGAATAATTTACTATGTCAAAGCAATATGCAATATTGATTTGTTGATAAGTGAAATGGGAGTTTCCAAGACAAACGAAAAATAAAGAAAAAAAGAAATGGACAGAAATGAAAAATATAGAAAATTGAATACATGGCTTATGAATATATTAGAAATGAATTCAGATCTTCTTTTAATGAAGAGGCTTCAATTTTAATGAATATTTATTTTAGGTTTCAAATGTGAAATTTACAAAGATTTATTTCCTTTTCAAAAGTATTAGTTCTCTTCTAGGAATACAAATAAGAATTACCCCTATTCTAATCATTCAACATAATTATTTGGAGTCATAATGACATATTTTCAAATGAGATCAATACTTATTTTATGAAATCAACACATCAAAATATCATTTAATTACATTTTTTAAGGATGTCTCAAACAGATGATTTTGTAAAACCAAAGTGGAAGTTAAAATAAAAAGTTTTGTAACTTTGACTGAAGTTAGAAAATAATTTTTCTCTCTTAAATTTAAAATCTAACATATTTTTAAAATATGATAATTTTATCTTTCATATTTTATATTTCATAACTTTAAAACTTATTTTCATCCATTTAGTTGTGTACCTTCTCACCACACACATGTATATGTATGTATTTATATATGAGTGTGTCTAAGTGAAATATTGTGTGAGTCAGCCTACCATTTACTGCAAGAACTGGAGGCTGTATTTCCGTTTCCTTGCACTGGAATAATAGACAGCTTGTCATTGGCTATAACACACATTACATACTACACAACGAACTTGACAGAACTATATAAAACTATTACATACCAAACTACTCAGAACTATTGCTACAACTTTGTTGCCAGAACACTGTAATAATACACTAACAACTTTACAAACGACAACTGTTGGTAAGTATTTATTAGAAACTATTTTAACAATGAAATTGGTTATTTAAATATTTGTTCATCTCTCCTAATTACCAACCATCTTTGTCAAACTACACCAGTATATATCAGATTAGTACTTCCTGAATAATGATTTTCTTTTTTTTTTGGTGATCTTTAGTTAACTGTTCAAAATACATTTTCAAGAAATATTTAAAATTAATTTTTTGGAAGAACACATTCAGTGTACCATTATTTAAAATAATATATATGTAGCTATTACATCCATCAAAATATTTACTGTATTTGTTTTATACAATATTCTTAATCTGGTCATATTTAGTCAGAATATAAGTTAATAATGATAGGATATAAGCATGATTATTACAAGATGTAGATTACTTTAATTTATTTTTCTTTTCTTTTCTTTTTTTCTTTTTCCGCTTCATTTTAAAATATAGCATAATATATTTCCAGTAGGTTGTTTTAATTTAAAATGATAGCATAGACACATTTATCATCAAGGGAGATTACTTCTAATGAACCAACGATCGAGCCATTATGTGGTTATTGGGACTATTAGAAATAACAGCTAATTTTCCTCACATTGCAAGAGAGTTTATTCTTATTGACCCAACGATAGAGCCATAGCGTGATTATTGAAAATAAAACCCATACCTCACTCAGATCCCACTCTATTCGTCATTCGAATGGGCAGGAGACATTTAGTTGTGTTGTATAGGGATCAACAATTGTTGATCATGGTTGACTTGGAGTCAATAACATAAAAGATTCAACACTAATTGTGCGTGTACTAATATTCAACGTAATAGCAAAATCTAATCTGTACTGTTAGATTCAGATGAGAAAAGTGTCTTCAGAGGCTTTATATTTAGTTTTTATTCGCATCATTAATTTTTGTTTATATGGATTACTTTGTTTAACATATGTGTATTCATTGTCAGATCTGAGTTAAATTCAATTTACATGTGTTATTATACATGGTCAATCTCTCTATCTGTTTCTCTATGTTTGTGTTTATGTGTGCTCTTTATTATGCATGTAAAACTATAAAAGAGTTCAATAATTCGTTGTATCAAGCATGTAGAATCTATTGCATATTGTAATTAAGAATACTACATATGTATGTATGTTCACAAGCATATTCTGCCCATGATTAACAAAGCATGGTACAGCTACATGCTAATCACTTATACACACTAGTAAGTGATGAACCTATGTATGTATATATATATACACACACATATGCATATATATACATGGAAATACATATATACACACACACACACACACACACATATATATATTATGTGCATGTGTGTGTGTGTATTCAGTTGTATGCAAAACTAAAAATTTGGATTAAATATCTGAAACTAAATTGAATTTAGAGAATAATATAAAGGCACTAAATGTTAAAGCATATTTTCTTTACATTTATTAGATTCACATTTGTATATACAAACTTTAATTAAAGAATTCTTTTTCAGATTAAACATGATTTCAGTGATATTGTTGGTGTTGTTAATGGCTGACAGCTGCTGGTGTGTGGATCATATCTACCATATGAAAGAGAATAATGATATACACAGCTACATTGGAGATATTGTCACTGATACACAGTTACTGCATAATATACAGTCTCAGGATGATAGCAACAAACTGACATTTAATATACTCCAGGGTGGTACCGATGGAAGTGTTCAGTTATTTAATGTTACACCTGGAGGGAAACTGTACACAGCTGCAATACTGGATGCAGAATCTCTGTGTCTATATAATGTGGAATGTTTCAGGTTATTGGAAATAGCAGTTCTACATGACCATTCTTTTATCAAGATATTAGAAATCAAAGTTATGATAGAAGATGTCAATGATAATTATCCCATTTTTCCCAAACAAGAATTTCATATACAGTTTGATGAAAGTCACTCAAAAGATTCAAAAGGAAGAATTCCAAAAGCCATAGACAATGATGTCAGTACTCAGAATTCTAAACTTACATACCAGCTTAAAAAAGGTGAAGATATTCCTTTCAAACTGTTTGTTTCTAAAAAATTAGATGGAACAGATTTATTACAACTAATTTTAGAAGGCAACTTAGATCGTGAGACAAAAGACATTTACAATATTCAGTTAATTGCAAGAGATGGTGGATCCCCACAAAAGGAAGGTGTACTGGATATAATAATATCAGTACAAGATGAAAATGATAACTCTCCACTGTTCTCCCAGAATATCTATAACATCACTATCAATGATACAGACCAGATGAACAAACCTATCATAAGACTTTCTGCCACAGATTTAGATATGGGGGAAAATGGAAAAATTTCTTATACTCTCAGTGCTAAAACACCTAATAAGATTAAAAAATGCTTTCGATTGAATAGAGTAACTGGAGACTTATTTGTAACAACAAAATTTCAGTTTAGAAAATCCTATAAAATACTTGTCAAAGCCACAGATAATGGTAAACTTCCTATGTCCTCAACTGCCACTGTTTTCATAAATGGTGTCAGTCACATTAACAATTCACCAACCATTGATGTCAAGTTTGTCTTAAAGTCAACTGGAAACACAGCTATCATCTCAGAAGCAACTCAGATTCACAGCTTCGTTGCTTATGTCAAAGTTACTGACAATGACAGTGGAGTAAATGGACAAGTGAAGTGTCATTTACAAAATAAATACCTTCAGCTTCTCTCAATTTCTGAAAAGAAATACAAAGTTATTGTCAAGAGTGAAATAGATAGAGAGAGTGAGAAGAGATTTAATTTCACCATTAAATGTCAAGATAATGGTTTACCTCCATTGACAGTAGAGAAACAGTTTTCTATGCTGGTTACTGACATAAATGA
>NC_068994.1:38510749-38511300 GCF_001194135.2 Octopus bimaculoides | reverse complement strand
CCTCCATTGACAGTAGAGAAACAGTTTTCTATGCTGGTTACTGACATAAATGATGTACAACCTCAGTTTAGTCAGGACACATTTAAGTTTCTCACCTATGAAAATGAACACAAAGACTTCCCTGTTGGATATGTCAATGCTACAGACCCAGATATTGGCGATGGAGGACAATTAACCTATTCTTTGTTATTTAATGGAAAAGATATTCTACCATTTCAGATATCTGATGTGGGATTTATTTCCACAACTGAGTCACTAGACAGGGAAGAAAAGAACATGTATGAGTTTAAGGTTTTAGTAAAAGATAAAGGAACACCATCACTGGAGAACACAGCAAATGTTGTTGTTGAGGTTATGGATTTAAATGATAATGCTCCCTATTTCAGTTTCCCTAATGTTAACCCTTTCAGTCTTAATGTCCACTACCATCCCCACTCTGACCATGATATTACGGTTGTTAGGGCCTCTGACAGAGACAGTCAACACAATGCCTTCCTCACATATGAAATACTCAGAGGAAATGAAAAACACTTATTTCAAATGAACCATCA
>NC_068994.1:38509176-38510153 GCF_001194135.2 Octopus bimaculoides | reverse complement strand
GTGGTAAACAGAGATCTTCACTACAGAACCATGCCGATGGAAAGATTAAGAGAAAATCAACAGGTGAGACAATTTTCCATTAATTTCAAAATATTTCACCTTTCAAAATTCCAGTATTAACATGAGATTTGAAGTAATTTACTAAGAGCTTTCAAAGCAGTGCTACAAAATGCAAAAGATGAAGATAATCACATTTGATCAATTCTAATTTCTATGATGAAGATTCTAAATTATTGTTCAATATTTTATACTAAGTCACATGATAATTAACATTGCCTATATGTCTAATAATATACAAATAAAACTAGAAATATGGAATAGAGTGGTTCTATTTACTGTTTTTAGATGTTTGTTCCAAGAGAAGAAAGTATGTCTCCAGGTTTCAGAGAACTAAATAGTGCTGACCAATTCACTGAGATGTCAACATTGTCATCTCTCACTGATAGTGGTCATGGCTGGAGTATCGGCAGTGCTGGGCACTATGAGGAACTGCCAGGTAAGTTAGAAATACTGAATATTTCTACACTATAGTCCAATAATTTGCTTATGTATTTTGATAGTCAGTTACCATCATCATCAGTTCTGACGTTCATGCTTCCATGCTTAGATTGGCTGAACAGCATTCAACAAGGCTAATAATTTTTCATGACCAAGATGTTCTTCATGTCACTAATCTTCACTTGTATCCAAGCAAGACAGTCTTTCCCTAAGGTTTGAAGGTCGTTGACAACTATACCGTGATGTCAAAACAGGGAGACATAAACACATAACCCTTACACACACACAGACATTTATATAGAACAGCCTTTGTTTTCAATTTCCATTTACCACTCGAAAAGCTTAAGTTGGCCTGAGACTACAGTGGAAATCACTTACCCAGGGCGCTATAAAGTAGGACTGAACCTAAAACCAATTTCTTTACCATGCAGACAGTCAGTGCCTGTACTGTATATATGTGTATATATATATATATATAT
>NC_068994.1:38502489-38508484 GCF_001194135.2 Octopus bimaculoides | reverse complement strand
ATATATATATATATATATATAATATATGTAGTGGTGGGGATGCATGTGTAATTTTTGTATGGAAGGAAATTATTCTATTTTCATAAAGATGAAGTGGTGGTTATGAGCCCCTTTAAATTCTGAGACTTTTGTAGGTGTACCATTATGAGATGCAGTGTGTCTTGGATGTTTGAAATCTAGGGGAGCTCATTCCTCTCTTAGTCTGAATATACTTGGTTTCTTTTTGTGAAAAGATATTTGTGAGCATCAAAAAGAGAGGGCAATGGAAAAGAAGAACAAATAACTCAGTACAGTGCACACACTCACAGAAACACAAGATTATTGTCAAACCCATAAATATCGTTCCTTTAAGGCACTTGGAAGCTTTTTTCTTATTTTAAGTATGAGACCAAATGTTTGTCAGTGTACCTACTTCATATCTGCATAGCAGTGTGGAAGTATTACTATATTTTTGGTGCTACTCTGGCATGTGATCCACAAGTGAGATTACTTTGTTACTTTTTGAATTATTTTGTACATACTTAAAATTTTAAATGTACTTTTTCAACAATCCTTAGTATTTTAATAAAATGAAAACCATATAATAATTAAAATAAGCATGTAGATCACCCACCAAAGTAAATTTGTTCACGTTGATCACTCAGAAAGTAGCACTAACACAAAGTAGGCTAAAAAGTAACCTAAAGTAGTCTATCTTTAAATTGTACATCACATGACAAGGTTGCACATTTCTTTTTCTTAAGAAATGTGAATTTAGTGGCTGGCTTCTTGTATAAATGCAACAACCTTTCTCTTGTCGCTAATCACATTGTAAAAATCTTTAGCCAACATTTTATGGGGTTTTAGAAATTGAAAAGGGAACTAAAAAGTAACATAGAGTAATCTCCCCTATAGATCACATGCCAAAGTAGCACCATACTTTTGTAGTTGCTGTTATTAAAATGTACACATACTTTGACTTTCTTTTATTTTGAAAAGCATATGTAAGAAACTTTGCTTCTATTCATCAGGCAAAAAAGAAAAAGAAAAAATTTAAACAAGGTAACCTTTAAATTGATATATTTCCAGATTTGTGTCGTTATCAAAGTGATCACACATGGAATAGAAGAAATCAACTTCCATACACAATCAACAGATCAAGGGGAAATAACAATAATGGACATCCTTATCCAAACGTTGACAATAATACTTTTTGCAATCATGACCAAACACCCTTGACTGTAACTGGTAACACATCTGACATAACTGGACAATCATTTTCAGAACCAATGACAAGTGCCTTTATTTCATACTCTAAGCCACCTCTAACAGCCGTACCAAAAGTAGCAACACTACCAAAGGTACCTTCATTAGCTCAGGTACCTCCATTATCTACACCACAAAACTAATGCTAAAGTACTTAGAAACAGATGGCTCACAAATGTAGAACTAAGTACACCGAGTGACTAAATACTTGGTAGTATTTTATGTTTGTTTGAGTACTAAGTTCAAATTATATCCCACCAGAGATGACCTTACCAATCATTTGCCAGGGTCTTCTTCACTTTTTTGCATGATTTAAGCTATCTTATTAATAACTATATCAAAAATAACTTTAATTTATATAACAGTTTGTATATTACAATGAATATTTTGAATGAAAGTATAAAAAAAAAAATAATCATAATGTATTTCAATAATGCTTGGTCAAGAAATACTTCAGAGTATGTCAACTGAAATTATATAACACCATCATAACATTTCTTAATGTTATAAACCTTAAATGAATGGGTAATCAAATTAGATGTTTTTCTTCATTTTTGGTGTTTAATTGAAGTAAATTCATTCACACCAAGGAATAATGGAAAGAAAATATTTGAGGTGAGTGGTAGAATTAGGAGTGAAATATTCTTCCACAGTACCAGTTGATATCTACCAGAATTTGCTTTGGGGAACTTATAACCATTAGTGTTATGAAACTTATCAGGATATATATACTTAAGCTCTCTGGATATATATATATATATATATATATATATATATATATATATATATATATATAGTGAAGCCATACAAGAATACACAACACAACTATCCATTATGCTTTCTAGGCATTTTATAAAAACTGTTGAAAATAGGGTAATTTCAATCCTTGGCCTATCATAAATAGATCCATTTTCATTTGTTTCCATGAAAAGCAATGATATTTCCCCAATGTAAAATTGTTTTTTATATGTTATAAAAATATACAAAATACATCAGTGTGTTTCTAATTTGTCAGCAATAGTTTACCATTTTCAAAAATATAAAAAATATTTATTATTGATTAGTTAAAGGAACTGGGAGTTTCCAAAAGAGGAAGTAAAAAGATAATTAACTATATGACATAGAAATGTATCAGAAATTAATTCTGATCTTTTAATGAATATTTATATAAAGTTCAAATGTGGAAACTCCACAGACTTATTTCCATTTCAAAAGTATTAGTTCTCTAATAGAAATGCTAATATGAGTAACCCATATTCTAATGATTATTCAATGCAATTATTTGGAACCATAATTTAGTATTTTCAAATGAGTTCAACAATTTTATAATGAAATTAACTCCTTGAAATATTATTTAATAACATTTTCTAAGAAATGTATCAAGAAGATAATTTTGTAAAGCCAAAGGGGAATCTAAGATTAAAAACTTTTGCAACTTTGACTGAAGTAAGAAAATAACTTTTATACATTGAAATTAAAATATAATATATTTTTAATATACTTTAATTTTATATTTCATTGCTTTAAATATTAATAATATTTCCACCCATTTAGTTGGGTAACTTCTTGTTGCACACATGTATATGCGTGTATCTGTATATAAGTGTGTCTAAGTTAAATAGTCTGTGAGTCAGCCCATCATTTACTGCAAGAACTGGAGACTGTATTTCCGTTTCCTTGCATTGGAATAATAGACTGTTTGTCATTGGCTACAACACACATTACACACTACACAACCAACTTCATAGAACTACATAAAACTAGCACATACCAAGCTACTCAACCTCTACTACTGCAGCTTTGTGCTATCTGAACACTGGAACAGTATAAAGAACTGACAACGGTGGGTAAGTATTTATTAAAAGTTATTTTGATTAATAAACTTGGTTCTTTATATATTTGGTCATATTTCTCCCAGTAGCCTACCATCTTGGAAAAATTACATCATTACAAAAGTCATATAAGTACTTCCTGTGTAACAATGTTATTTTTTCATAGACTTTTAGTTAATTATTCCTTATACGTTTTCTAAAAATACTGAAGCTGGATGTTTCAACACAAAACAAATACAGTTTATTATTATTTTACCAACTAAATAAGTTACATTCTTTAAATATATATATTTCTTTTTCCAGTAGTCTCAGTTTTCACATATGTACATAGTTTAAGTTAATAATGTTAGGCTATGATTATGATGACGATAGATTGTTAGATTACGTTCGTTAGATTTTTTATTAAGTGTTTATGCTAAAATGTGAGATATATATATTATTCTATTTTCATTAGAATGGTTAATTTAACAAATGAATTATTGTGCAAAGTTCAAATGATAGGCAAGGGAGGTTACTCTTAATGCACTAACATGGATGCGTTTAGGCCTCGCTTGACCTGTTAGAAATGTCAGCCAAATCTCCCTCGAATTTACCACACCGTCTTTAGAAACGGAACGTCATATTGCATGATATGTTTTTCACTTTTTCTGAAATAAAACTGGATAAATATCAGTATTATGTAGGAAACTTTTTGAAAGTTTTGTGTTTTATCAGTCAAAAGTTTAAAAGAGTATATTGTAGGATGAATTGTAAGAGATATGTGCTAACCAGGAGTCAATAGATATCTATGTACGTATCTGTATAGCGATCTCTCTCTCTCTCTCTCTCATGCATGCACGTTATGAATAATCTGCTTTCATTTTAGGTAGTTTAAGCAAATTACATCAAAGAATCATATTAATGTCACCAGATATATATTTGTTATTGCTGGTGTCAAGCTGGTATTGATTTTCAAAAATCTACTATATAAATATGTACTGGTGTATGCAACTTACACTTTGATAAATATATCATAAACTGAATTGAAATTAGAGGTTAAATTCATGGGATTAAATGCTATACTATGTTTTCACATTTCTAAATACGAATTTCAATTTAAACTTGTTTTGCAGTTAGAAAATGTTTCCATTGAAATTGTTGGTTTTGCTGTTGATGGCTGAAAGCTGCTGGTGTGTGGATCATATCTACCGTGTGAAAGAGAACAATAATATACACAGCTATATTGGAGATATTGTCACTGATACACACTTACTGAGTAATATGCAGTCACAGGACAAACTGACATTTAAAATACTCCAGGGTAGTATTGATCAAGGAATTCATTTATTTAATGTTACACCTGGAGGACAAATATATACAGCTGCCATACTGGATGCAGAAGCCCTGTGTCTATATAATGTGGAATGCTTCAGGATATTAGAAATAGCAGTTCAATATGATCATTCTTTTATCAAAGTATTGGAAATCAAAGTTATGTTAGACGATATGAATGATAATTATCCCATTTTCCCTAACAAGAAATTTTATATAGAGTTTGATGAAAGTAATTCAATAGGTTCAAAAGATATTATTCCAAATGCCATTGATAAAGATGTCAGTATTGAGAATTCAAAGATTTCTTATCATCTCAAAGAAGAAGTAGATATACCCTTTGAGCTGCTTGTATCTAAGAAATCAGATGGAACTCGTTTATTACAACTTGTTTTGAAGGGTAACTTGGATCGTGAAACAAAAGACGTTTACAATATTCAGTTAATTGCCAAAGATGGTGGAATTCCTCGAAAAGAAGGTGTAATAGATATAAAAATATTGGTTAAAGATAAAAATGATAACATTCCTGTATTTTCTCAGAAGATTTATAATATCACCATAAATGATACACACAAGATAAATAAACCTGTTGTAAGACTGTATGCCACAGACTTAGATGAAGGAGAAAATGGAAGAATTTCTTATGCTTTTAACAATGCAAAGACATCAAATACTGTAAAAGATTGCTTTAAATTAAATGAAGCAACAGGAGAGTTATTTCTGAAGCAAAATTTTCAGTTAGGAAGAATTTATAATCTGTTTGTTGAAGCCAGAGATAATGGTATTCCTTCAATGTCTTCGACAGTTCTCATTCTAATAAATGGAATCAGCTATCTTAACAATCCACCAAGCATTGACTTCAAGTTTGTCTTAGAGTCCAATGGTACCTCAGCAGTCATCTCAGAAGCAACTCAAATTCACAGTTTTGTTGCTTATGTCAAAGTTACTGACAATGACAATGGAGTAAATGGACAAGTGAAGTGTCACTTACAAAATAGATACCTGCAGCTCATCTCTATATCTGAAAAGAAATACAAAGTTGTTGTCAAGAGTGAAATGGATAGAGAGAGTGAGAAGAGATTTAGTTTCACTATTAAATGTCAAGATAATGGTTTACCTCCATTGAAAGTAGAGAAAGAATTTTCAATGCTGGTCACTGACATAAATGATGTACAACCTCAATTTAGTCAGGACGTATTTAAGTTCCTCACCTATGAAAATGAACACAAAGACTTCCCTGTTGGATATGTCAATGCTACAGATCCAGATATTGGAGATGGAGGACAATTAATCTATTCTCTATTATCTAATGGAAAAGATATTCTACCATTTCAGATATCTGATGTGGGATTTATTTCCACAACTAAGTCACTAGACAGAGAAGAAAAGAACATGTATGAGTTTAAGGTTTTAGTAAAAGATAAAGGAACACCATCACTGGAGAACACAGTAAATGTTGTTGTTGAGGTTATGGATTTAAATGATAATGCTCCCTATTTCAGTTTCCCTAATGTTAACCCTTTCAGTCTTAATGTCCACTACCATCCCCGCTCTGACCATGATATCACAGTTGTTAGGGCCTCTGACAGAGATAGTCAACACAATGC
>NC_068994.1:38500016-38501823 GCF_001194135.2 Octopus bimaculoides | reverse complement strand
CAACAGGTGAGACAATTTTCCATTAATTTCAAAATATTTCACCTTTCAAAATTCCAGTATTAAAATGAGATTTGAAGTAATTTACTAAGAGCTTTCAAAGCAGTGCTACAAAATGCAAAAGATGAAGATAATCACATTTGATCAATTCTAATTTCTATGATGAAGATTCTAAATTATTGTTCAATATTTTATACTAAGTCACATGATAATTAACATTGCCTATATGTCTAATAATACACAAATAAAACTAGAAATATGGAATAGAGTGGTTCTATTTACTGTTTTTAGATGTTTGTTCCAAGAGAAGAAAGTATGTCTCCAGGTTACAGAGAACTAAATAGTGCTGACCAATTCTCTGAGATGTCAACATTGTCATCTCTCACTGATAGTGGTCATGGCTGGAGTGTTGGCAGTGCTGGACACTATGAGGAACTGCCAGGTAAGTTAGAAATACTGAATATTTCCACACTACGGTCTAATAATTTGCCTATGTATTTTAATACAGTCAGTTACCATCACCATTAGTTCTACTGTTCATGTTTCCATACTTGGATTGGCTGAACAGCTTTCAAGAAGGCTAATAATTTTTCATGACCAGATGTCCTTCCTATCACTAATCTTCACTTGTATGCAAGCAATATAGCTTTCTTGGAGACTTGAAAAGTTTATTTTGTAAAAATTGGAAACAATCATTTTTGTGATTCTGAAGGTCATTGACAACTACCACATAATTTCACAGCAAAGAGGCATTAAAAAAACAGAAACTCACAAACACACACACACGTTTATATGCAACAGTCTTTGGTTTCAGTTTCCATTTAACACACAAGAGGCTTTGATTGGCTTGAAACTACAGTAGAAATCACTTGCCCTGGTATCATGCTGTAGGACCAAACCTAAAACCATATGGCTGGAAATTGAATTTCTTTGCCATACAGCCATGTCAGTGCCTGTAGTGCACATATACATATATATGTATGGGTGTATATAATTTTTGCATGCAAGGAAATTTTTCTGTTTTTATAAAAGTGAAATTCTGAGGTTGTTGTAGGTGTACCATAATGAGATACAGTGTGTCTTGGATGTTTGAAATCTAGGGGTGCTCATCCCTCTTTCAGTCTTAATACACTTGGTCTCTTTTTGTGAGGGTTCTTGTGGGTCAGAAAAAGAGGAAGATGGAAGAGAAGTATGCATGACTCAGTACTATGTGTGTGTGCACACTCACACGCACACACACAAGATTGTTGCTAAAACCATAAATATCATTCTTTTACCACACTTGGAACATTTTTTTCTTTTTAAGATGTGAAACCAAATGTTTTTTTGTACACCTTCATATCTGCATAGCAATGTGGTAGTATTTATTATATTTTTGTAGTTGTTAAAATGTACAGATTTTTTTTTCTTATTTTGAAAACCGTATATAAGAAACTTTGCTTCTATTCCACAGGCCAAAAAAAAAACAAAAAACAAATTTAAACAAGGTAACCTTTAAATTGATATATTTCCAGATTTGTGTCGTTATCAAAGTGATCACACATGGAATAGAAGAAATCAACTTCCATACACAATCAACAGATCAAGGGGAAATAACAATAATGGACATCCTTATCCAAACGTTGACAATAATACTTTTTGCAATCATGACCAAACACCCTTGACTGTAACTGGTAACACATCTGACATAACTGGACAATCTTTTTCAGAACCAATGACAAGTGCCTTTATTTCATACTCTAAGCCACCTCTAACAACCGTACCAATAGTAGCAACACTACCAAAGGTACCTTCATTAGCTCAGGTACCT
>NC_068994.1:38495079-38499817 GCF_001194135.2 Octopus bimaculoides | reverse complement strand
CATTATCTACACCACAAAACTAATGCTAAAGTACTTAGAAACAGATGGCTCACAAATGTAGAACTAAGTACACCGAGTGACTAAATACTCGGTAGTATTTTATGTTTGTTTGAGTACTAAGTTGAAATTATATCCCACCAGAGATGACCTTACCAATCATTTGCCAGGGTCTTCTTCACTTTTTTGCATGATTTAAGCTATCTTATTAATAACTATATCAAAAATAACTTTAATTTATATAACAGTTTGTATATTACAATGAATATTTTGAATGAAAGTATAAAAAAAAAATAATCATAATGTATTTCAATAATGCTTGGTCAAGAAATACTTCAGAGTTTGTATTACCGGAATTATATAATACTAATGTTATAAACCTTAAATAAATGGTCCATCAGATTAGATGACTTTCTTCAAATTTGATCTTTAATTGACTCCAAGAAATAACAAAAAGGAAATATAATGGAATTATCAAAATATCTTGAGTGACTGGTACATTTAAGAGTGAAATATCCTCCCAAACTACCAGTTGATATCTAGCAAGGTTTCCGTGTGGAACTTATAACCATTTGTGTTCTGGAAGCTATCGGAGTATATTTACTTAAGCTATCTGGATATACATAGTGAAGCCATACAAAAATACATAACACATCTATCCATTATACTTTCTGGGCATTTTCATAAAAACTATTGCAGACAGGCCAAGAATTGAAATTACCCTACCACAAATAGATTCACTTTCATTTAAGTACAGGAAAAGCAATGGTATTTCCCCTTTTTAAAAAGGTTTTTGATATATTATCAAAATATACAATATACATTAGTGTTTCTAAATTTTCAGCAATAGTTTACCATTTCTAAACAACATAAGGAATATGCATTATTGATTAGTTAAGGAAACTGGGAGTTTCCAAAAAAAGAAAAGAAAAGAATAAAAAATTTTATTTTTTAATAATTAGCTATATGACATAGGAATGTATCAGAAATGAATTGAGATCTTTTAATGAATAGGCTTCAATTTTAATAATTATGTTAAATCTCAAATGTGAAAACTCCATAGGCATATTTCCATTTCAAAACTTTTAGTTCTCTACTAGGAACATTAGAAATAAGTGCCCATTTTCTAATCATTATTGAACACAATTATTTGTAGCCATAATTTCGTATTTTCAAATGAGTTCAACAATTTTATAATGAAAGTAACTTATTAAAGTATTATCTAATAACATTTACTAAGGATTCCTCAAGCAGATAATTTTGTAAAACCAAAGGGAAATCTATGATAAAAACTTTTGCAACTTTGACTGGAGTTAGAAAATAACTTTTATTCATTAAAATAGAAATATAATTTATTTTTAACATACTTTAATTTTATATTTCATTGCTTTAAACATTATTAATATTTCCATACATTTAGTTGGGTACCTTCTCACCACACACATGTATGTATATATGTATCTATACATGAGTGTGTTTCAGTAAATTATTTTGTGAGTCAGCCCATCATTTACTGCAAGAACTGGAGGCTGTATTTCCGTTTCCTTGCATTGGAATAATAGACAACTTGTCATTGGCTACAACACACATTAAACACTACACAACCAACCTGATAGAACTACATAACACTGTTACATACCAAACTACTCAGAACTACTGCCACTATTACAACTTTGTGTTGCCAGAACACTGAAAAAGTTCATTAAGAACTGTATAGACATCTGTTGGTAAGTATTTATTAAAAGTTATTTTGTTGTGTAAATTGGTTCTTCAGATATTTGTTCATCTCTCTACCAGTAACCTACAATCCTGGAAATACTACATCAATGTATAAGTCAGATTAGTACTTCCTGTATAACAATGTCATTTTCAAACGTCTTTTACTTAATTATTTCCATTACATCTTCTACAAATATTGAAGCTTGGACGTTTCAAAAGAACACAAAAACTGTTTATTGTTATTTTATAGCTCTATAACAATTACATTTTTTTAATACTTATTTCTTTCTTCAGTATTCTCAGTCTTGTCATCCAATAGTTTAAGTTAATAACGATAGGATATAATGATGACAATGACAGGATGTAGATTATAATAGTTGAATTCTTAACGAACTTTTTGCTCAATATTGTGAAATGCACAATATTCTATTTTCTTTAAACTGCTTCATTTTATGAATGAACGATTGCGTAGGATTTATTCAGAAGGGAGGTTACTCTTAACGCACTAATGAGGAAGTTGTTTAGGATGTTGATTGACCTGTTAAAGATGACAGCCAAACCTCCCTCGAATCATATCCTGAAGTCTTGAGAAACAGAATGTCACGTAACATGGTGTATTTTTCAAATTTTCAAAAAGCTTGAACGTTTGGATCATAGGTCTGTTCGTTCTTGCTGACCTGGGGCTAAACTGCAACAGTAACTCTTAATAATTCCACTATAGGTATTTACAAAAATTAACGTTGTTGTACTTCCTGTACAGCAAAGTTATTGTTTTAAGGTTTTTATCTTTCTATCCTTTATACATTTTCAACAAATATTAAAACTGGATGTTTCAAAAGAAAACAAATACTGTTTTTTATTTTAACAACCATATCACAATTACATTCTTTAAAATTTATTATATCTTTCCAACATTCTCAATCTTGTCATATATATATACATACATATATACACACACACACACACACACACACACACACACATACATATATATATATATATATATATATATATATATATATATATATATATATATATATATATATGTATACACACATATATAGCCATAATTCAAGTTAATAATGATAGTATATAATTAGGATAATGTTTCTGGTTGCTGAAATTATGTTAGATATTGCTTTTTGACTATCAGCCAGCTACATAAGAGAGAATGGTATATGCAACTTTGATAAACGTAATCCTAAACCACATTGAGATTATAAGGACTAACTACTTTACTATATTTATTAAATTCACATTTTTAAGTATCAATTTTCAATTCTGTTTCAGATTGAAAATGTTTCCAGTGATATTGGTTTTGTTGTTGATGGCTGATCGTTGCTGGTGTGTGGATCATATCTACCATGTAAAAGAGAACAATGATATACACAGCTATATTGGTGATATTGCTACTGATACACACTTATTGGATAATGTACCATTTTCGGATGATGGCAACAGACTGACATTTAATGTACTCCAGGGTAGCACTGATGGAACTGTTCAGTTATTTAATGTTACGTCAGGAGGACAACTGTATACAGCTGCCATATTGGATGCAGAAACTATGTGTCAATATAATGTGGAATGCTTCAGGATATTGGAAATAGCAGTTCAAAATAGCCATTCTTTTATTAAGATATTAGAAATCAAAGTTATGATAGAAGATATCAATGATAATTATCCTATATTTCCAAACAAGGAATTTCATATACAGTTTGATGAAAGTGTGACAAAAGGAATCAAAGAAATAATTCCAAATGCTATTGATAGTGATATTAGCAATCAGAATTCTAAACTCATTTATCAACTCAAATATGATGAAGATATTCCATTCCAGTTATTTGTATCTAAGAAATTGGATGGAAGTGATTTGTTACAACTTACTTTAGAAGGTAACTTGGACCGTGAAGTAAAAGATATTTATAAATTTCAGTTAATTGCCTTGGATGGGGGAACTCCACCAAAACAAGGTATACTGGACATAAAGATATTGGTGGGAGATAAAAATGATAATTCCCCTGTGTTCTCCCAGAATATCTATAATGTCACTTTGAATGATACATACCAGGTGAACAAACCTGTTTTAAAATTGTCTGCTACAGATTTAGATACAGGGGAAAATGGGAGAATCTCTTTCGCCTTTAATTCCAAAACACCATCTAGGGTAAAAAAATGTTTTCAATTAGATGAAACAACAGGAGAGTTATTTTTGAAGAAAGAATTTAGTTTTGGTAAAATGTATGAACTATTTATTGAAGCCAGTGATAATGGTAAACCACCAATGACCTCTGTTGTCACTGTTCTAATAAGTGGGATCAGTCATCTTAATAATCCACCAAAATTTCATGTTAGATTTGTTTTAAAGTCAACTGGAAACACTGCCATCATCTCAGAAGCAACTCAAATTCACAACTTTGTTGCTTATGTCAAAGTTATTGACAATGACAATGGAGTAAATGGACAAGTGAAGTGTCATTTACAAGATAGATATCTTCAACTAATCTCAATGTCTGAAAAGAAATACAAAGTTGTTGTAAAAAGTGAAATAGATAGAGAAAGTGAGAAGAGATTTAAATTCACCATTAAATGTCAAGATAATGGTTTACCTCCATTGAAAGTAGAGAAACAGTTTTCTATGCTGGTCACTGATATAAATGACGTACAACCTCAATTTACTCAGGACATATTTAAGTTTCTCACCTATGAAAATGAACACAAAGACTTCCCTGTTGGATATGTCAATGCTACAGACCCAGATATTGGAGATGGAGGACAATTAACCTATTCTTTGTTATCTAATGGAAAAGATATTCTACCATTTCAGATATCTGATGTGGGATTTATTTCCACAACTGAGGCACTAGACAGAGAAGAAAAGAACATGTATGAGTTTAAGGTTTTAGTAAAAGATAAAGGAACACCATCACTGGAGAACACAGCAAATATTCTTGTTGAGGTTATGGATTTAAATGATAATGCTCCCTATTTCAGTTTCCCTAATGTTAACCCTTTCAGTCTT
>NC_068994.1:38486589-38494851 GCF_001194135.2 Octopus bimaculoides | reverse complement strand
CAACAGAATCAAGTAATGGTCTCCAATTGAATGTGATGATTGTTATTGTTATAGCAGCTGTGATAGTATCAGTTGTTATAGTGATCTCTATATCAATCTGTATAGTTCATAGACTGAAGCAGACAGATAGCAACTATGATAGTAGTGTTGATATGTACCACAAGGTTACACCTACATTAAATATACAATCAAAATATACATTTGACCCTACCTGTGTTCCTCCTGGGGTTCAGTACACATTGGAGAGAAATGTGAAGAAATCTCAACAACCAGTGGTAAACAGAGAAGATATTCACTGCAGAACCATGCCAGGTGTTAGATGGAATGAGCTGACTTTGAGAGGACATCAAGAGGTGAGATACTCGTTATTTAATTTAACATTTCAAAATTCTATTCTTAATGATAAAATTGATGTAACTGCCAAAATTAATGAACCTCTGTATGCGCAATCAGTAAATATATTCCTAATTGATCAGTATCATTCTCAATAACGAAAATACTAATATGCTGTTTAATTTTCTGTACTATATCACATGATGAATTGTAGAATATTACTGTCTAAAATATAAATTATGTAGCAATATAACTGGCAATGTGGAAATGTTTCATGATCGAATATTGAGGTATAAAAGGTATTTATCTAACTGTTTTTAGATGTTTGTTCCAAGAGAGGAAAGCATGTCTCCAGGTTACAGAGAACTAAACAATACTGACCAATTCAGTGAGATGTCAACGTTGTCATCTCGCACAGATAGAGGTCATGGATGGATTGTCGGCAGTGCTGGACACTATGAGGAACTGCCAGGTAAGTTAGGAACAATAAATATTCCTCTAATACAGAAGTCTGATAATGTATTAACATAAATATCGTACTATAGTGAGATACCTACATAGTCAAGGAAATGAACAGTTTTGGTTTTCTATAAATGAAACACACATACACAAACAAGTTTTTAAATTTAAATTTAAGACTCAACTGTATTAAAGTCAAATTCGTCTTTGTCAAACACAACTTCCTTATCCTAAGTCTTGATTACATTGTCTTCCATTACTATCTAAGACATCTACACTACAAGTTGGAGCTAATTTTTTTTATGAGTAGATTATTTGTAAATATTAATATTTTTAAATAATTACAAATTCATTATAATTATAAAATTTGTTCTATTACATTAAATATACATGTATATATTTAGTACATTAAATGTAACATTCCATATTCTATCTGCAACACAACAAAGATAAAAATAAATAACATTGGTTCCATTTCTTAACTCCTAAAGTATTTCTAATGTGTGTGTGTGTGTGTTCTATGTTGTAAAGTGGTTGGTGTTAGTAAGAGCATCCAGCTGTAAAACCATGATAAAGCTAATACTGAGCCTTGATGCAGCCTTTAGACACATCAGATCCTGACAAACTGGCCAACACATGACAGCATAGAATATGGACGTTAAATGATGTTGATGATATAGCATAAACACACATAAATATATGGTTTATAGCTGAGAGACAGATATTCTTTGTATAGAATACACTTTGTAATGCTCAAGAGATTTAAACTTGGGCTGGTAGAGGAGTAAATATAAGGACAAGCAAGTTAGACAAGTTAATATACAAAAAGTATTGAATACATTTAATACAAAAAAATGTACATGTGTTTACATATAAAATGGTCCAGCTTACATATAATAGAAAGGACATCTGGAATTAAAGAGGTTCAATAAAAGTTTTACGTGTCCAACAGCTGTTTCTTGGGCCTTGGTATCCAAAATAATGATTGTAAATTTATTCCATCATGAGATAATACCAGCCTCTGTCTTCAGGAAAGAATTTTACATTTGAGGTGTTGACAGAAAGGAGAGTAAAGACAGAATGATTTTTTGGAGAACTAAGTGTATTAGAAGGAAGAGTTGGGAGGTATTTGGATACAAAGTAGAAGGAGGGGAAAATAAATTTCGGTGTTAGGGGTTAATGAGGCTAGTGATAGTAGTAGAGGCAGAAGGAAGAGGGAATGGTGGTTTAGGTAGTATTTTTTAAGGAGTAGGTTGGTAACTCCTGATATGATTTCTATTCTGTGTAAGTTGAACCTTTTTATATGTAAACATATGTACATTGTTTATATTAAAAGTATTTAATATATTTTGTATACCGACATGCCTAACTTGCTTGTCCTTACGTTTACTCCACATAAATATATGTATACATACATACACAGTTGTGTTTGTGAAGAGAAAGAGAGGGAAATAAACAGAAATCTTTACTGAAACTTGCACCTTTTGGGAGTCTTTGTATTTATATTTTGGAAGTGGAATTAAAACCATGTTTTTGTGTATATGGTTCCTAGAGATAAATGAGTTGGACAAATGTTTAAGTAAAGGATATGCATATATATTTCTTTTTAAGTGTATGGATATTTAATGTTTCAGTTTCTAAATATTTGATTAAAAATTTTTGCTTCAATTCGTCTCTAACTGAATTTAAATACGATAATTTATGAATCCATATACTTCCAGATCTGTGTCGTTACCAAAGTGATCAGACATGGAATAGGAGAAATCAACTTTCACATACACTCAACAGATCAAGGGGAGATAACAAATATGGATATCACTATCAACCTAATGTCGATAATAACACTTCCTGTTATCCTGACCAAATACCTTTGACTATAACTAGGACCACATCTAACATAACCGAACAACCATCTTTAGTACCAATGACAAGTGAATTTACTTCAAATTGTAAACCACCTCTACCAGCTGTACCTAAAGTTACAACACTACCAATGGTACCTTCATTATCTCAGGTGTCTCCTCTATCTACACCACATAATTAATGCTAAAACATTTAGAAACCAATGGTAGGAAGATGTTGAACCAGTATGATGCCTGATTGAATAGCTGATACTATTTGATCTTTGCGTCCTGAGTTCAAATTTTACCAGAGTGGATTTAGCCATTCAATACTCATGCTCTTTTTCAACTTATCACATAAAGGAGTTTAATTTGATTATCATATATAAAGGTAAAATTATTATATTACAAAGTATATTTTTTTATGAAAGTATAAACGACTTATTATAATGTATATTAATATTCATGTTTAGTTAGAAATATTTCAGAGTATAATGTTTAGAAATTTTATATTTGTTTCTAATTTTGGCACAAAATCAGCAATTATGAAGGAAAGGCAAGCTGATTATATTGCCCAGTATTTGACTGGTACTTTATTGTATTAGCACAAAAAGGAATGAAGACAATATCGACCTCAATTACATTTGAACTCAGAATGCAAAGCATCAGAAGAAATGCTAGTGACTATTTTGTCTGGTGCACTAACGATTCTGCCAGTTCCCAATCCTTACTATACAAGTTACATAACGTTTTCATATTTTTTAAATATGCATATTCATATACATGTTTAGATGAAGTTATTCATCAAATCAAACACTTTTATTCTTATTTATTTTTTATCTGCAATAAATCCATTTATATCCATGAATTATGAAAAGCATAATTAATAAGCTGACCAAAATGCTGGCTGTAAGTGATACAATTCTGCTTGAAGTGATCTGTAAAATAGCTAGCTGGAATCTATTTAGGTTAGCTGAACAAACATGTAGCCATGTATATGATTAAAATTTCTAGGGGAAATATATATGTTAAAGGCCCCCAGATATGTGTCCTTTTTCTGGAAAATAGATGTAGTAATTCAAAAGTAGCATATAATAAAATATGCATGAATGGTTATCTGATAAAATAAATAGAAAATAACCTCTGTTAGCTCACCTACATTACTATGATATATGAATATATTAGTAAAGAATTCAGTTCACTTATAATGCAAGATTTATATGCCGATGTTATAAAATTCAATTATATTTTAAATGTATTGGTCAGAATACCTTCACAACTGATATGCTGATGATCATTATTATTTGGAGCCACAATTTCGTATTTTCAAATCAGCTTAATAATTTCACAAGTAATTAATTAACTATTTAAAATATTATTCTAGTAACTTAAATTGTGATTCTCTTAGTATGGTATTTGTTAATCCAATAGGAAAAGTTGTGACAGTGAACATAAAAATGTTTTGAAACTTTTATTAAAGTTAGAAAATAACTTTTTTTCTTTGAAGTGAATATATAGTATATTTTTAAAAGTTCATATATATATATATATATATATATATATCTTTGCCTTAAACATTCCCAAAACTTCCACTTATATACATGTATATGTGTGTATCAATACATTAGTGTGTTTAAGTGAAATGTTTTGTGAGTCAGCCCATCATTTACTGCAAGAACTGGAGGTTGTATTTCCGTTTCCTTGCATTGGAATAATAGACAGCTTGTCATTGGCTACAACACACATTACATACTACACAACCAACTTGATAGAACTACATGACACTATCACATACCTAACTACTCAGAAATCTGCTACTACCATAACTTTGTGACCAGAACATTGAAACAGGACAGCAACAATTGACAACTGCTGGTAAGCATTAATTCAATGTTATTTTGTTGTATAAATTGTCTCTTTAGATATTTGGTCATCTCCCTCTCTCTTTCTCCCTTTCTCTCTCTCTCTCTCACACTCTCTCTCTCTCTCTCTCTCACCATCTTGATAAAAATATACCAATATCTAGATAGCAGTGTCATATCCCTAGTATAACAATATTATTTTGATAAAGAAAAGACGGTAGTTAATTATTAATAATACATTTTTGTAACTAAAAATTATGTTGAAAATTTCATTATATTGATCTTAAAACTGTTGAACTTTATTTCCTTAAAAGATATATTGTATTTTATTTTCGATATATTTAGTTACAGAGTCAGTCTCTAATTATAACTTATAATAATAATTAAAAATCACAGGCTGTAGTGTTAGTCGTTTGTTTTACACGTACTTTTATGTTACATAGTTAAATCACCGAAGTATATTTTCAACAATATTTTACACTTGATAAGTCGAGCCATGATGAATGAGAAAAAGGGGAGATTACTCTTCACTATGTAACGCAGGACTTTTACGTGGTCATTTTTAACCTGCTAGAAATAGCAGCCCAATATGCCTAGTATAACATCCTAGCGTCTTTAGACACACATTGTACAACGTATTTTTTTTTACCCCGAGAAAAGTTTATGTTCTTAGCGTGAATACCTTCGATCACCGTCCGCTTGGTCGGAGCTGAGCTTGGACTAAACAACATGATTTTTTTATTCGTTTGCCAAAGATTCATTTAGAGAAGTTTAATGATATGTAAGACCAGGAAATTTAAGACAGAGTTGTCGTGTCTTCATAACTGATGTTAAAAATATGAAATATCATTCCCAGGAATACACTATTCCAGCGAACAAAACCTTTTTGATTCATGTCCAGGTCCCAACTACGGTACTGTTTGCATTTTATTGAGACGCCTGCACTGGAAATGTCGCCATATCTCTGACCAGGCTAAGGCAGCCTTCTTAACTCATTTACCAACCACTTTGTAGAATATGGAATTATGGTAGCACCAATACAAGTGATGTACCCTTGTCTTGTAATATCTACAGAATCCTTAACTCCCTTAACAGACTTGGTGTCTTAAAATCACTGAGCTCACATAGAATGACACCTGTGGATTGTCAGAAAATGCTGTTTTATTCTGATTTAGCCTCCTTCATGATGAAAGTTGTTGGTCCATTCTAAGCTAAATAAACTAAATAAGTTATGAACTTCATATTATTCAAAACAACCCAAAGGAATGTGAAATGAATTTATGACACACTCCTTCAAACCAGAATGAGACATCTAACATGCTTAATTATAATAATTTTAAAATTAGTAATAATGGCAAATCTATAGAAGAATTCATTCTAATGCTTTCATTTTTCATGCTAGAATTAAATGGTCAGTTTCACAAGGACCAGTGAGTTGTACTGCATCAAGCTCCAGTCTCTGCTGTAGTATGGTTTCTACAGCTGGATGCTCTTGCCATTTCAGTGTGTACTGGCTGCACTTATGTGGCACTGTCACTAGTTAGGTCAGTGTAAATTGGCAATACAGGACCATGAATCTGACTGGGATATGTTGTGTTGAGGGAAGTTGTTATATGCCAGGTGATAAGAAATTAAGATATGATAAAGAGATAAAAACAGGTGTCTTGTAGAGAAGATACATGATTACTCCAATAGGAAAAGGAAAGATGGTGATGAGGTGTGAAGATGTACCCTTAGAAGTTGAACAATAGAGAAGTGGGCTAGAGAGCGACACAGGGTGAATGAGTTTCCCAGTGTCAAACTGTGATTTTGTTTACAATTATGTATGTCTAGTATGTTAACCAAGTAATCAATCATTGACATGCTGCTATTAAAAAGAGGAGGACAAGAACATAAATATAATTTTATTCAAATATACTTTCATTTCCAATGAATTTAATCAAATTATATTAAAGAATCATAATTCTGTCTTCACTTGTATGTTTAATATTTATTATTACTAGTGTGAGAATTATATTTGACTTGTGATTGAGTTATGAGACTAAATGTTAAGATATATTTTATCTACATTTATTAAATTCTTGTTTGTGAATATCAGCATGAAATTATATTTCAGATTCAAAATGTTTCCAGTATTAATGCTTATGCTGTTGTTGTTGGCTGACTGCTACTTGTGTGTGGATCATATCTACCATGTGAAAGAGAACAATGATTTAAACAGTTATATTGGAAATATTGTCACTGATACACTTTTCCAGACGAAGGATGAGAGCAATAAACTGACATTTAATGTACTCCAGAGCAGTACTGATGGAACTGTTCAATTATTTAATGTTACACCTGGAGGGCAACTGTACACAGGTGCAATATTGGATGCAGAATCTCTATGTCTATATAATGTGAAATGTTTCAGGATATTGGAAATAGCAGTTCAACAAGGCCATTCTTTTATTAAGATATTAGAAATCAAAGTTATAATTGATGATGTCAATGATAATTATCCAATATTTCCAAAAAAGGAACTTAAAATACAATTTGATGAAAATGATTTGATAGGAACCACAGAAACACTTCCCAATGCTATTGACAAAGATTTCAGTGTTCAGAATTCTAAACTCTCTTATCGACTGAAAGCAGATGAAGATATTCCTTTCAAATTGTTTGTTTCTAAAAAATCTGATGGAACTGATTTATTACAACTAATTTTGGAAAGTAACTTGGATCGTGAGAAAAAAGATGTATATAATATACAATTAATTGCTAGAGATGGAGGATCACCACCAAAGGAAAGTATATTTCATATACAGATATTGGTGGAAGATAAAAATGATAACTCCCCTGTTTTCCCGCAAAATATCTACAATGTCACTGTAAATGGTATGCACAAAATAAACAAACCTATTCTGAGGCTATCTGCAACAGATTTAGATGAAGGAGAAAATGGAAAAATTTCTTATATCTTTAATAATGCCAAAACACCAAATAAAATAAAAGAATGCTTTAGGTTGGATGAAGCAACAGGAGAGTTGTTTCTGAAGCAAAAATTTCAGTTTGGAAGAATTTATAAATTATTTGTTGAAGCCAGAGATAATGGTATTCCTTCAATGTCTTCAACAGTCCCTATTCTAATAAATGGAATCAGTCACATTAACAATCCACCAAACTTTGATGTCAAATTTGTAATTAAGTCAACTGGCAACACAGCTGTCATCTCAGAAGCAACTCAAATTCACAGCTTCGTTGCTTATGTCAAAGTTATTGACAATGACAATGGAGTAAATGGACAAGTGAAGTGTCATTTACAAAATAAGTACCTGCAGCTAATCTCAATTTCTCAAAAGAAATACAAAGTTGTTGTCAAGGGTGAAATAGATAGAGAGAGTGAGAAGAGCTTTAATTTCACCCTTAAATGTCAAGATAATGGTTTACCTCCATTAAAAGTAGAGAGACAGTTTTCTTTGATGGTTACTGATATAAATGACGTACAACCTCAGTTTACTCAGGACGTATTTAAGTTTCTCACCTATGAAAATGAACACAAAGACTTCCCTGTTGGATATGTCAATGCTACAGACCCAGATATTGGAGATGGAGGACAATTAACCTTTTCTTTGTTATCTAATGGAAAAGATATTCTTCCATTTCAGATATCTGATGTGGGATTTATTTCCACAACTGAGTCACTAGACAGAGAAGAAAAGAACATGTATGAGTTTAAGGTTTTAGTAAAAGATAAAGGAACACCATCACTGGAGAACACAGCAAAT
>NC_068994.1:38484807-38486110 GCF_001194135.2 Octopus bimaculoides | reverse complement strand
GATATTTGAGACCCCTTCAAAGACAACAACAGAATCAAGTAATGGCCTCCAATTGAATGTGATGATTGTTATTGTTATAGCAGCTGTGATAGTATCAGTTGTTATAGTGATCTCTATATCAATCTGTATAGTTCATAGACTGAAGCAGACAGATAGCAACTATAACAACAGTGTTGATATGTACCACAAGGTTACACCTGCATTAAACACACATTCAAAATATATGTTTGACCCTATTTGTGTTCCTCCTGGAGTTCAGTACACATTGGAGAGAAATGGGGAAAAATCTCAGCAACTAATAGTAGACAGTGATAGATGGAATGATCTGACTTTGAGAGGACATCCACAGGTGAGAATATTATCAATTTAAAATGATTTAATGTTTTCAAAATTCCACTCATAATGGTAAAGTTTATGTAATCACTATAATTGATAAATCTATGGATGCACAATCAGTATATATATTCCTAATTGATCAGTTTTAAACTCAATGATGAAAATAATAAGTTATTGTTTAATTTGATATACTAATTAACTGATGACTTGTAGAATATTTCAGTCTAAAAGAAAAATAAGTTTTATGTTTCAATATAACTTACACTGTGGAAACAATTGTTACAGGATGAAATATTAGTGTATAAAATGTATTTATTTCACTACTTTTAGATGTTTCTTCCAAGAGAAGAAAGCATGTCCCCAGGCTACAGAGAACTAAACAATACTGACCATTTCAGTGAAATGTCAGTGTTATCATCTCACACAGACTGTGGTCATGGCTGGAATGTCAGTAGTGCTGGACACTATGAGGAACTTCCAGGTAAGTTAGGAACAATGAATATTACTATAATATAGTATAGTCTGATAATTTGTTTACATAAATATCCTACTACAGTGAGATACTTACATATTCAAGGAAAGAACTATTTTGCTTTCTGCAAGTGAAACATGGACTTTCCCATCGAAGATGACAAATGAGCATTCAGCTTTTGCCAAATGACCTGCACAAATTATTTGTTTATAGTAATTAAATGTTCATGCCACAAATTAGCTCACTCTCTTTTACTCTTTTACTTGTTTCAGTCATTTGACTGCAGTCATGCTGGAGCACCGCCTTTGGTCGAGCAAGTCAACCCCGGGACTTATTCTTTGTAAGCCTGGTACTTATTCTATCGGTCTCTTTTGCCAAACTGCTAAGTGACAGGGACATAAACACACCAGCATCGGTTGTCAAGCGATGGTGATGGGACAAACACAGACACACAAACACACACACACACATATATATATATATATACATATATAC
>NC_068994.1:38481876-38484555 GCF_001194135.2 Octopus bimaculoides | reverse complement strand
AACTGCTAAGTGACAGGGACATAAACACACCAGCATCGGTTGTCAAGCAATGCTAGGGGGACAAACACAGACACACAAACACACACATATATATATATATACATATATACGACAGGCTTCTTTCAGTTTCCGTCTACCAAATCCACTCACAAGGCTTTGGTCGGCCCGTGGCTATAGTAGAAGACACTTGCCCAAGATGCCACGCAGTGGGACTGAACCCGGAACCATGTGGTTGGTAAGCAAGCTACTTACCACACAGCCATTCCTGCGCCTCCTTTCTCCATCAAATTGACATCATCTGAACAGGTGTACAGTGATTGCAAAGCAATGTGAGATGAAATGTTTTGCTCAAGAACACAATGCACCACCCAGTATAGGAATTGAAATCATGGTCACTAGATCATGAATTCAGCATCCTAACCACTAAGCTATACACCCTCACTTTCATATATAAAGTTCAAATTTATAGAAAACAGACAAAGACAGGTGTAGGAACATTAGGCAGGTTTAATACTAAGGAAAAATGGAAAAGTCTTTTATACATACACACACAGATACACAGACAGTGTTTTCCCCCTTAAATTTTGTATTATCAACCTCATTATAGTCAAATTCATCATTGTTAGAGCCAACTTCTCTATCCACAGTCTTGATTATATTGTCTGACATCATTAACTAAAATATCTACACAGTAGCATGTATAAGGATTTTTGAGTGAGATCGTTGCCAGTGCCCCTGGACTGGCTCTTGTGTGGGTGGCACATAAAATACACCATTCTGAGCGTGGCCGTTACCAGTACCGCCTGACTGGCCTTCGTGCCGGTAGCACATAAAAGCACCCACTACACTTTCTGAGTGATTGGCGTTAGGAAGGGCATCCAGCTGTAGAAACTCTGCCAAATCAGATTGGAGCCTCATGTAGACTTCTGGGTAAATATTTTGTAAAGGACCCATTCATACTTTGGCATGAAATAATTTTTCCACAGGTTTTGCAGGTGCATTCAATGTAACTCACCTCCAAACCTGCCGCAAGCCACTTTCTTCTGGAAAAGAAACAGGTGGAGGAATGGTGGAGACTTCAGAATTTCCCACCAATGAAGTTGTTTTGCATGTTTTTTTTGTTTTGTTTTTTTTTTCCAGGTTATTTCACATGCTTTCAACAAATGTGACATCGAAGGGGAAAGATTTGGCTGCTATTTCTAGCACAACCTGTTTCTGCGTAAGTTATTTTGGATCCTTAATCACAAATTGCTGTTACGTGACAGCAGGGTGTACTATAAATAGCAGCCAAATCTTTCCTTTTCTGGGGAAAGTAGCTGTTTACATGTGATTTCGATGTCACATTCGTTGAAAGCATATGAAATAACTTGGAAAAGAAAAAAGACAATCCATGAAATCCCAGGAATCTCTGAGGTCCTCACCACCCCTCCACCCATTTCTTTCCAGGGGAAAAAATGGCTTACAGCGAGTTTGAAGGTGAGATATGTTGAATGAACTCGAAAAACCTGTGGGAAAAAATCATTTCACACTGAGATATGAATGGGTCCTTTATGAAATGTTTACCAAAAATGCTTTTAAAAAAATTAGAATATTGTCTGTTTAAAGAAAGTTAAAATATAAATACTGACAGTACAAACAACTTATAATGTGTTTAATAAAAGGGAAAATAGAAATATTTACTGTAAAAACAACTCGTATTTTTTCATTGGGAAATTAAAGGCATTAAGACTTTTGCCCAGTTCATGAAGTTTGTCTTCAAAATACAGAAGACATTGATCATAATATCTCTAATTGAAAGATTAGAGTTTCTTTCTTTTCAAGGTTATATTATTTTCGGAGTATTTTCCCAATATGCACTGTTTTGGGTATTCATGAATACCCCAAAAACCCCTTATCTCAGGAATCTGTGGTCCATTTGTATTCACATTTCAGGTGTACCTTAATTCATAGTATTTTCCCATTATGCACCAGTATGACTGTATTAAATTACAGACAAGCAAGTAAGCAATCAGTTTTAATAGTATGTAGGTAGACAGACAGACAGACGAAATTTGTTGCATTACATTAAATATACATATATACATTTAGTACAATAGTTAAATTTTTTAAGTAAAGAAGATGCATATATATTTATTTTAAAGTGTATGGATATTTAAATTTTTCCAGTTTCTAAAGATATAATTAAAAGTTTCACTTTAATTCGTCTTTCACAGAATTTGAATAAGATAATTTATAAATCAATATACTTGCAGATCTGTGTCGTTACCAAAGTGATCAGACATGGAATAGAAGAAATCAACTTTCACATACACTCAACAGATCAAGGGGAGATAACAACAATGGGTATCGCTATCAACCTAATGTCGATAATAACACTCCCTGTTATCCTGACCAAATACCTTTGACTATAACTGGGACCACATCTAACATAACCGAACAACCATCTTTAGTACCAATGACAAGTGAATTTACTTCAAATTGTAAACCACCTCTACCAGCTGTACCTAAAGTTACAACACTACCAATGGTACCTTCATTATCTCAGGTGTCTCCTCTCTCTACACCACATAATTAATGCTAAAACATTTAGAAACCAATGGTAGGAAGATGTTGAACCAGTATGATGCCTGATTGAATAGCTGATACTATTTGATCTTTGCGTCCTGAGTTCAAGTTTTT
>NC_068994.1:38478503-38480342 GCF_001194135.2 Octopus bimaculoides | reverse complement strand
TATATATATATATATGTATATCATTGTCTTAAACTTTCTAAACACTTCCACCCATTCAATTATTGTACCTCACACATGTATGTGTATGTTTCAATATATGAGTGTGTCTAAGTGAAATAGTCTGTGAGTCAGCCCATCATTTACTGCAAGAACTGGAGGCTGTATTTCCGTTTCCTTGCATTGGAATAATAGACATCTTGTCATTGGCTACAACACACATTACTTACTATACAACCAACTTGATAGAACTACATAACACTATTACACATCAAACTACTCAGAACTGCTTCTACTACTTCAACTTTGTTGCCAGAAGACTGAAAAAGTACCGTATCAACTGTATAAACAACTGACAACTGTTGGTAAGTATTTATTCAATGTTATTTTGATGTGTAAATTGTTTTGTTGGTGTTTGGTTAGCTCTTTCTCTCTCTCTCTCTCTCTAACCTTCCTGGTGAAACTATATCAATATATAAATGGCCTTGTCACACCTCCATTATAACAATATTGTTTTAATAAAGAAAAATACGTTAGTCAATTATTAACAATACAGTTTTTTTTAACTAAAACTTCTGTTGAAACATTCATTATGTAGATCTTAAAAACTGTTGAACTTTTAAAGCCTTAGAAAAATATATTGAATTTTATTTTCCATATATTTCGTTACAATGTTAGTTTCTATGGATAAGTTAGGATAATAATAAAAATAACTCGCTAGAGTGTTAGTTGTTTGTATTTCAAGTACTTTTATGTTACATAATAAACAATACCGTACTATAAATCCAGAAATATTTCACAATTAGAAGTTGAGCGTGATGTAAGCATAACAAGCAGGGGAGGTTACTCTTTACGACTTTTGACCTACTAGAAATAGCAGCCAAATATGCCTAGAATAACACCCTAGCGTCTTTAGAAACACATTGCCCTGCGTATATTTAATTACCCCGGAAAAAGTCTTTATGTTCTTAATTTGAATGTCTTTGATCACCGTCTGCTTGGTCGAAACTAAGCTGAGACTAAACAACATGAATTTTTTATTCTTTTGCCATAGACTTAGAGGAAGTTAATATGTAAGACCAGGAAATTTTATACAGTGGTGTGGCGTCTTGATAACTGACAGATGTAAAAGTGTCGTTAAAAATATGGGTTATCATTACCAAGAATACATTATTCCAGAAAACAAAATCTTTTTGGTTCACATCCAGCTCCCCACTACATTACTGAATGTACTGGTTGCATTTTATTGTGGTGCCTGCACTGGAAATCTTGCCATGTCCTTGTCAAGGCTAAGGCAGCCTTCTCAACGCTCTCTCTCTCTCTTGGCCAGGTAAACATTTACCTCCTCTATAGCAAGACACCTGTTTCTGCCTTTCTGTTTCCCTGTCATACTCTTATCTTCCATCATTTGACACAAGATCACCTCCCCTAACGCCCTCTCCACTCCCAAAATTCCTTGTCTTGCAAGTTACTTGGTGACTTTGCTGGTGCATCTTTGAGGTCAAAATTTCCATTTTTGAACTTGGCATACACAGCACAAATGTCGCGAGCAGCTTTTGTGGCCTTGATTAAAAGCAAAAAGGAGGTGTCGAAAATGCCTGTTTTTCTTAATTTGACATTCCATTTTAATGATCTGAAAATAAACAAAAATTAACTAAAATTAACTAGAAAAAAAAAAAACAAAATAGATTCCAAAATGATTCAAAAATAGAATTCTCAAAATAGATGCCAAAATTTAAAATCGCAATAAATTCGAAAATTTAAGAAAACGGTGGTAACTTAGTCACCAAACCCAATAGCCTCTGGCCAACCAAAGTCTTGTGAGTGGATCCGGTAGATGGA
>NC_068994.1:38477394-38478411 GCF_001194135.2 Octopus bimaculoides | reverse complement strand
TAAATCAAAATTCAATAAATACTATCTGCAATTCTGTATTGACTGAAATGGAAAACTGTGTCGCTCAAGAAGGACTTCAGTTTGGACAGTTTTCATCATGTTTCATATTTAGATGCTTTTATTAAATTCATTCAGTTGTAAAGCATAAATAAATCTTGGAATTAAATGGATTTGATTTACTGTCAGGTGACTTTTGGCCAAACCTGTGTATGTATACACATACACACACACATATATATATGTATATATTATGTCTGTATTTCTCACCCACCACTGCTTGACAACTGGTGTTAGTGTGTTTATGTCCCCATAACTTAGTGATTCAGCAAAAGAGACTGATAAAATAAGTGCCAGGCTTAAAAAAAACATAAGTCCTGCGATCGATTCATTTGACAAACAATTCTTAAAGGTAGTGCCCCAGCATTGCTACAGTCTAATAACCAAAACAAGTAAAAAGATAGAAAGAAAAGAAATCGTCATTCAAAATAGAATGAGTCATCCAACATTTGACATGCATAATTACATTAGAATTACTAATAATTCCAAATCTGTGGAAAAAAAAAGAATGCTTTCTTTAGTAGATGTTATTTAATGTCTGTTTTCAATGTGTGCATTGGTTGGTCAGGTTGGCAAGAGCCAACAAGGCAGTTTCTGCTTTGGTACAGTTTTACAGCTGGATGCTCTTCTTAAAGCCAGACACTTCACAGTGTGTACTGAGTAAATTTTATATAGCATTGCACAAGTGAGCTCATTAAGTAACTTGCAAGACGAAACCCTTCAGCTGATGGGCAAGGTGGAGTATTAAGAAAGGTGGCTTTATGCCAGGTGACAAGCAGTTAAAATATGATAAAGAAACAGAAAAGGGCAACTTGCAGTAGAAGAGATACATGGCTACCTCGGTTGGAAGATAAAAGATGGTGAAGAGCTGTGAATACATACCACCAAGTTAAAGAAAGGTGAAAATAAGAGAAGTGGTTCAGAGGATTAGACATGGTGAAGGGGTAGTAAAGTTTATGT
>NC_068994.1:38475161-38477163 GCF_001194135.2 Octopus bimaculoides | reverse complement strand
AAGAGAAGTGGTTCAGAGGATTAGACATGGTGAAGGGGTAGTAAAGTTTATGTGAATATGGAAAAATAATAGTTCCAGTGTTAAACTGTGTGATATAATAGTTATGTATATCATTCTATGTTATTCAATCAGTCAGTAATCAATGATGTCATATTAAATAGGTAAAGGCTGAAAAACGTATGTGTCTAGTGACTTTCATTTCCAGTGAATTAACCAAATTACAACATAGTATCATAGTACTGTTGCCAGTTGTATATTTGATGTTGATATTTAACTACTTGTAGCATGTAAACAATATCTCAAATGTGGTTAAGTTATTGGACTATATATTATGCTATATTTATGTGCATTTATTAAGTTTTCATTTGCTTATCTCCCTATAAAATTCTTTTGCAGACAGAAAATGTTCCCAGCGTTATTGTTGATGTTGTTTCTGCCTGGTAGCTGTTGGTGTGTAGATCATACATACTATGTGAAAGAGAATAATGATACAAACAGTTATATTGGAGATATCGCCACTGATACACACTTATTGGATAATATACAGTCTAAGGATGATAGCAACAAATTGACATTTAATGTACTCCAGGGTAGTACTGAGGGAACTGTTCAGTTATTCAATGTTACACCTGGAGGACAACTGTACACAGCTGCCATATTGGATGCAGAAACCCTGTGTCTATATAATGTGGAATGTTACAAGATATTGGAAATAGCCATTCAACATGGCTATTCTGTTATTAGGATATTAGAAATCAAAGTTATAATAGAAGATGTCAATGATAATTATCCTATTTTTCCCAACACAGAATTTCATTTAACATTTGATGAAAGTGATTCAAAAGACTCAAAAGGAAGAATTCTAAATGCCTTTGATAAAGATGTCAGTATTGAGAATTCAAAGATTTCTTATAAATTAAAAAATAATGTGGATATTCCATTTCAACTTCTAGTAACTAAAAAATCAGATGGAAGTGATGTACTACAATTAATTCTGGAAGGAAACTTAGATCGTGAAACACAAGATCTTTATGATATTCAATTAATTGCCAAAGATGGAGGATCTCCACCAAAAGAAGGCATACTGAATATAGAAATATCAGTGCAAGATGAAAATGATAATTCTCCTATATTCTCTCAGAATATCTATAATGTAACTATAAATGATACACACCAGATAAACAAACCTATTCTGAGGCTGTCTGCTACAGATTTAGATGAAGGAGAAAATGGAAGAATTTCTTATGTCTTTAATAATGCCAAGACACTGGGTACTGTAAAACGTTGGTTTAAGTTGGATGAAGCAACAGGAGAATTGTTTCTAAAGCAAAATTTTCAGTTTGGAAGAATTTATAAATTATTTGTTGATGCTAGAGATAATGGTATTCCTTCAATGTCTTCAACAGTCCTTATTCTAATAAATGGAATCAGTCACATTAACAATCGACCTGACATTGATGTCAAATTTGTAATTAAGTCAACTGGAAACACAGCTGTCATCTCAGAAGCAACTCAAATTCACAGCTTTGTTGCTTATGTCAAAGTTACTGACAATGACAGTGGAGTAAATGGACAAGTGAAGTGTCATTTACAAAATAGATACCTGCAGATAATCTCAATGTCTGAAAAGAAATACAAAGTTGTTGTCAAGAGTGAAATAGATAGAGAGAGTGAGAAGAGATTTAATTTCACCATTAAATGTCAAGATAATGGTTTACCTCCATTGACAGTGGAGAAAGAATTTTCTATGCTGGTCACTGATATAAATGACGTACAACCTCAGTTTAGTCAGGACATATTTAAGTTTCTCACATATGAAAATGAACACAAAGACTTCCCTGTTGGATATGTCAATGCTACAGACCCAGATATTGGAGATGGAGGACAATTAACCTATTCTCTATTGACAAATAGAAAAGATATTCTACCATTTCAGATATCTGATGTGGGATTTATTTCCACAACTGAATCACTAGACAGAGAAGAAAAGAACATGTATGAG
>NC_068994.1:38465826-38474607 GCF_001194135.2 Octopus bimaculoides | reverse complement strand
TATGAACTGGAATTAGGTGTGAAAGACAGTGGCAGTCCAGTTCTGTCATCAACAACAACTTTGTCTTTGACTCTAACAGTTAGTAACAACACATCAAAGATATTTAAGACCCCTTCAAAGACAACAACAGAATCAAGTAATGGTCTCCAATTGAATGTGATGATTGTTATTGTTGTTGCAGCTGTGATCATATCAATTGTTATAGTGATCTCTATATCAATCTGTATAGTTCATAGACTGAAGCAGACAGATAGCAACTATAATAGTAGTGTTGATATGTACCACAAGGTTACACCTACATTAAACATCCAACCAAAGTATACATTTGTTCCTCCTGGTATTCAGTACACATTGGAGAGAAACATGAACAAATCTCAACAACCAATGATGGATATAGAAGGTGTTCACTGCAGTGATAGATGGGGTAAACCAGCTTTCATTGAAACACATCCAGAGGTAAAATATTTGTCAGTTATTTAATAATGTTGAAATATGTGTTTAACATCTTATAATGTTGAAATATGTGTATTAATTACTAAAGCCCAGTTTGACCAATGCATCGTGAGTGAATTTGGCCAATAGAAACTGCATGAAAGACATCCCATTTGTGTGTGTGTGTGTGTGTGTGTGTGTGTACTATATTTTATTAAATGTTCTCAATATTTCAAATAACTACAATTTGAATGGAAGATAATGGTAATCATATAACAACAAATGTCACTTTTGTACCACAGGATATTTATTGTTGAATGATTTCTTTGGTAATTTATACTCATTCTTTATAAACAGAACATTTTATGTCATTGTTATGATTTCTGTTTTATGCAGAATCAAATCAAAAAAATATATCCTTCAATAATGATTACAAATTTTGGCTGAAAGTTAGCAATTTTGGCTCAGAGGATAAGATGACTACATCGATCTCAGTGTTCAACTATTATTTTATCTACTCCAAAAGAATGGAGCATAAAGTTGACTTTGGCAGAATCTGAACTCAGAATATAAAGACAGATAAAATGACACTAAGCATTTTGTCCGATATTCCAATAATTCTGCCAGCTCACTGCCTTAAAAGAAAGCATATAATGACAGGTTGATTAATGATTCATTAAGTGCAATTTGATTAAAGTTGCTTTAATGGAATTTCCATGACTTGTGTATTTAATAAATTTTTTTGTCTTCTTCCAAATTTCTTTTTCGTTATGGCATCTCAAAATTTAGGTATTTGTTCCAAGAGAAGAAAGCATGTCTCCAGGTTACAGAGAACTAAACAATCCTGACCAATTCAGTGAGATGTCAACATTGTCATCTCATACTGATAGTGGCCATGGCTGGAGTGTTGGTAGTGCTGGTCACTATGAAGAACTACCAGGTAAGTGATAAAGTCTTGTTTCCATTCCTGTGATTGTTGCTTTATTTTAATGATCAAATTTTTAAAGTTCTTTTTAAACCAAAGCTTTTTGTCTAAAGCACATTTTCCATTCTGTGATATCTATCGTAAGGTAGAAAAATATTTTGTTATGTATATCTCAATGCGTGGAGGTGCAATGGCCCAGTGGTTAGGGCAGCGGACTTGCTGTCATAGGATCGCGGTTTCGATTCCCAGACCGGGCGTTGTGTGTCTTTTTTGAGCGAAACATCTAAAGCTCCACGAGGCTCCGGCAGGGGATGGTGGCGAACCCTGCTGTACGCTTTCACCACAACTTTCTCTCACTCTTACTTCCTGTTTCTGTTGTGCCTGTACTGTAATTCAAAGGGTCAGCCTTGTCACACTGTGTCACGTTGAATATCCCCGAGAACTACGTTAAGGGTACACGTGTCTGTGGAGTGCTCAGCCACTTGCACGTTAATTTCACGAGCAGGCTGTTCCGTTGATTGGATCAACTGGAACCCTCGACGTCGTAAGCGACGGAGTGCCAGCAACAACATATCTCAATGCATATTGTGCGCACACACGCACAAACGCCCTTTAGTTCTTATGTCAAGATAATGTTTTAACATTTATGTACTCTTAGAATTTATCCTTCATTTTTTGGTACAATACTCAAATTGCATTATAATCTTTAAATGTAACTGTTTTCAGATCTGTGCCGTTACCAAAGTGACCTTACATGGATTAGGAGAAATCGGCTTCCATACACACTGAACAGATTAAAGGGAGATAACAATGGCTATCCCTTTCAACCAGACGTTGACAGTGACATTTCCTATCATCATGGTCAAATACCCTTGACAATAATTGGGACCACATCGAACATAACTAAACATCCATCTACAGTAGCAATGACAAACGACTTTACTTCAAGTAGTAAAGTACCTCTACCAGCTGTACCAAAAGTAAAAACACTGCCAAAGGTACCTCCAGTACCCCCTGTACCAACACTAAACTAACTCCATACTTTAAAAAAAAATAACAACAATGAATACAAACAAAACAATACCTAAAGTGCCTGAAAAATATTAATGGGCACTTTGTTTAAATATAACAATGTTATTAAGAATTACATTTTTTTTTTTATAGTTTTAGCTGATGTGGTACAAGCAAGTTTGAGATTAATTTCATGCATCTTTAATGCACTAAATTTATCACAATAGTTAAATAACAGTAACTACTGAAGCAAACACATGGTATATATCCATATTTATCTTCTGTGTCATGATAGCGAACTATTTATTCTTTAATGGCTTAGAAGTACAATTTTTGTCTAGAACAGTTAAATGAAATTTCTTGCAAGACATAATTTTTACACTAATAGAATTTTTTCTAAGTTACTATTTTGAGTTGGATAGTTACTAAAGAGAATGAATCTCCAACTGTCTAGTTTTTAATTGTTATAATTGTAATTTAAATAATTGATATTAGAGCAATTTAAGCAACAATTTATGGAAGCCTTTCAGAGACAAGATAGATATGTTTCTCAAACTCAAGTTTTAGAATGAAATAGTACATCTTTATTAGTCTCCATTACAAATATTTTAAGAAGTGATGTAATATTTCATTAGAAAAAAGTAAATTTTTATCTTTCTTCATTAATCTTACATGATAAATCAATACGTGATAAATCAATTAATAGACAGAGCTAAATATATATTTTTTTTACATGCATTTGTTCAACTAATTTAAAACAGCAAAATATGTTAAAAACTTCATAGACATAGAATTTGGACCAAAAAATTTCATTGTACAAAAGATGCAAAATTCTGATATAATTCTTTTTCGAAATCTGTTAGTGAGATATTCCATTTATTCATATTCTCACTATAAGCATGTCACTTTTAATATAATCTACAATTTTGTAAGTATTTCAGTAATTTAATAATGAGATAAACCACTCTAAAAATACTTTAAAACTGATATTATAGATTTGGTGAGTAAAAAGTTATGTTGAGTCAATAGAAAATTAAAAACTTGACTTACAAAAAGCTTTATAACTTTTACTTAAATCATGAAATAGCAATTATTTTCATTGATAATTAAAATACATTCAAGTATTTCATAATAACATTTTTCAGCATTTATTTAGTGTTTGACCACAATGTTCTGCACACTAACGTTTTCATAAATCATACTCATAAATTATATACTCCATATGTTCACACAAACACACTTATGTATGTGTGGGGTGGAAGTAAACTTGTCTGTGAGTCAGCCCATCATTTACTTCAAGAGCTGGAGGCTGTACTTCCGTTTCCTTGCATTGGAATAAAAGACAGCTTGTCATTGGCCACAACACACATTACATTCTACACAAGCAACTTCATAGAACTATATAACAGTGTCACATACCAAGCTCCTGTTATTATTACAACTTTGTTACCAGAACACTGGAACAGTACAGTAGCAACTGTAGAAACGACTGGCAGCATTAATAAACAACTTGGTAAGTATTTCTTAAAAGTTTCTGTTATGTGTAAATCATTTATTTAGACATTCACAACTCTCTCTTTCTCTCTCTCTGTGTCTCTGTCTCTCTCTGTCTCCAAGAAACAACAATAAAAGTAAGTTTAGTGACTTCCACATCATCATGTTATTTAAGTAAAGACTTAATTTTCATTGTCACCTGCTTTACCTTTTACAAATATATAGTGTTGGTGTTAAGAAATATTCTGATATAGAACCTTATCACTTATAGATGTATTTAACAATTATAATTATCAAAATATCTTTATAATATTGTGCACCATATTTAGTCAGGATGTTGACGTAAAATAATAGGATATCATAAGATATATATATATATATACTTGATAATCGAATTTCCATGCTGCATTGTAAATTTGATATGTCTTATTTTCATCATATTCTATTATTAGAACATAGAGTAAATAAGCCAGGAACAAGGGAGACAATTCTTAGTAAAATAGTAAATTCGGTACAAATTAGTGATGCACTGCTTTGGAAAACAATAAATAGAAAAATTTCACGATGCAAAGTGAATTATTTCGTAAACGTTTTGGTACAAGTCTTACAATCTTGGACCACCAAGAAAATTTGTTCAAGGGTCGAGATTATAGTTTAGGACGAGACTGTAAATTTCTTAATTTTAATTTTTTTCTAACCCTAACCCTAACCCTTCCCCACCCACAATCATCATTATTACCATCATTCAGTCCTTTTATATCATGCTTGCACGGCTCAGATAGATTGCCTTTAAGCAGATTTTCTTACGACTGGACACCCTTCCTGTTGCCAACCATTATCCGTTTCCAGGCAACGCGATATTTTCCCAAGGCCAGACATGTTTTTGCAGAATATGGTAATTAAATAACTTTCATCTACAACAATCAAATGATGGCAACACCAGGAGACACTCACACACACTCACACACTCACTCACTCACACACACACACACACACACACACACACACACAGAGGACAGGTTTCTTTCTTATTGTCTACTAAATTCATTCACAAGGTTTTGGATGGCCTAAGACTTTATTAAAAGATACTTTTGCTACATGTCATATTATAAGACTAAACCTGAAACCATGTGGGTGGGAAGCAAACTTCTTAACTACTCACCCATACCTGCACACATACACACACAGTAAAATGCATGGTCTAGTGGTTAGGCTATTGAGCAAACTATCACATGATCTTGGGTTTCAGTTCCTGGACTGAGCAGTATGTTTTGTCCTTGAGTAAAGCATGTCACTTCATGTTGCCCCAGTCTGCTCAGCTGCAGAGGATTACCAGCTCAGTACTGGTGCAGTTCTTTCTTCTGCTAACTGCCACATCTTTGATGTTTCACTGGGTGAAGGATGAGAGAGCCAAAAGTTGTTTGTTTTTGCTTATGATTATATAGACACCTAAAACAGTCAGTGAAAGCATTGAACATGCCACCAAGCCATTCTTGCTTGTGAGTGACACAAATGGTATAACCTACCCAGTCATACTGTCTTGCTGTTGTATGCATGTGACAGATAATCTTTATATATGATTATACTATGCTGCTGAGAAATTCTGTTGGATTCCTTAAGTTCCATTTCAAAGCAAGATTATATGCTTATATTTTAAACTGTGTATGCATGCATGCTTTTAGATATCCCTACACTAACTAATGAATACTGGAAAATACAGAATATTTATAGATTGTGCAATGAGCATCCAAGCTTAATGTAGGTGCAGGCATGACTGTATAGTTAACAAGTTCACTTCTTGACCACTGCATAACACCTTAACCATATGTCTTCTACTCGAGCTCTGGTCCAACCAAAACCTTGTGAGGCAATTTGGTTGATGAAAATTGAAGGAAATCTTTTGTGTATATTTGTGTATATGCCTATGTGTACCTGGATCAGTGTCTGGTTGTTTACAATACGAGTGTAGCTGTGGTTACAAATAATGATGTCGCCATTTGTTGCTTGGCTGTAACAGATGATATTTGTTGATGTAACCTGTCAACAAGGCATCCAATTTCTCTGCTCTTTCAAATACCTCAGGAAAAAAAAAAAAATGCTTTACTTGAAAAACAGAAAAGGGTGAGCAACAAGGATAACATTAATCTAGAGAAAATCTGTCTATAATTTTCTCTTTCTAAGCCATTAAACAATCTAGCAAATGTGATACAATTAGGTAAATATTGGTTTCAAATTTTAACACAAGGTCAGCAATTTTGTGGGAGGGACTAAGTTGATTACATCAATCCCAGTGCTCAACTGGTACTTATTTTATTGACTTCGAAATGATAAAAGGCAAAGCTGACCCCAGTGGAATTTGAACCCAGAAGATAAGGATGGACAAAATGCTTTGCAGCATTTTGTCTGGCATGCTAATAATTTTGGCAGCTCACCACCTTGAGTTAGGTAAATATTGTGATAATATGAATGTTACTATTAGTGTTACATGTACATTTTCTTATTAAGTTAGACTTAATCTGCAAATTACTATACTAAATATGTTACATGTTTAATTTTTATTGTAGTGTGAAAAAAGAAAGTGTTTTTAAAGGAATAATAGGCAATTCTTTATTTTAGACATATTTCAACACTGCTAAACGCAATAGATGGGCCACAACAAATTCACATAAATGTTCAGCAGGGAATGAAAAAAAATAGTAAAGATATTCATTCTTCAAATTGAACTAAAATAAAAAAAACAACAAAATATGTATTTACAAAGATGCAACATTATGAACAAATGTGTGTGTGTGTGTGTGTGTGTGTGTGTGTGTGTGTGTGAGGCTGCTGATATATGTGCGACAGTATACATATATCATTCACATAAGTGTTGTAAGAGTGTCAGAAAGCTATTAGAATATCAAAGAGAAAAGCATGATTCTGACATCCAGAAAAGTCTTTTACAATTGAAAGATATCCAAATAATTAGCTAAATGTTATTCTTCATCGTTGTAAAATTTCTTAATTCTCCGTAATTAACAGCATTATATACTGTAGCTTCTATATTATCATGATTATATTTATCAAGACAAAAGTATTAATATATTCTGTAATTTTTTTTTTTTGGTTCAGATTACTTTAACCTTACTACAGTATGCATAATTTATTTTTATATAATTACATTAGAAAAGTCTAACCACATCTATCATATTTATTTCCTGTGTACATATCCATTTCAGACCAGTGGAATATATTGAAGAAAATTGAAGATATGTTTACCTTAATATTGTTGATGTTGTTAATGGAAGAAAGTTGCTGGTGTGTGGATCATATCTACCATGTGAAAGAGAACAATGACACACACAGCTATATTGGAGATATTGTCACTGATACACACTTACTGGATAATATACAGTCTCAAGACAACAGCAACAAACTGACATTTAATATACTCCAGGGTAGCACTGATGGAACTATTCAGTTATTTAATGTTACACCTGGAGGACAACTGTACACAGCTGCCATATTGGATGCAGAAATTCTTTGTCAATATAATGTGGATTGTTTCAGGATATTGGAAATAGCAGTTCACCATGGTCATTCTTTTACCAAAATATTAGAAATCAAAGTTATGATAGAAGATGTCAATGACAATTATCCCATATTTCCAGAGAAAGAATTTCACCTGCAATATGATGAAAACGTATTGATTGGAACAAAAGAAATAGTTTTAAATGCCATTGACAAAGATGTCAGTATTCAGAACTCAAAGCTTTCTTATGAACTGAGGAATAATAATAATAATACTTTCCAGTTAATGGTAATAGAAGTTTCTGACCGGAAAAGTAAGATCGAATTAATTCTGAATGGAAAACTAGACAGAGAAATGAAGAAAAATTATTATCTTCATCTAATGGCTACAGATGGAGGATCCCCTCCAAAACAAGCAGGTATGGAGATACATATTTTAGTAAGAGATAAAAATGACAATGCACCTGTGTTCTCCCAAAGTATTTATAATGTCACAGTAAAAGATACACAGGATTTGTACAAACCTATTTTAAATTTAACTGCCACAGATGTAGACCAGGGTACTAATGGACAAATTCTATATACATTCAGTCCTGATACCTTAGATAAAGATAAGAAATTCTTTATTTTAAATCAAACATCTGGAGAATTATTTGTAAAGAAAGAATTTGAATTTGGAAAAATCTATAAATTGTCTGTTGAAGCCACGGATAATGGAAAAATACCTATGTCTTCAACAGCCACCATCCTTATTAATGGGGTCAGTTACCTTAATAGTCCACCAAAAATTCATGTAAAATTTGTTTTAAAGTCAGCAGGAAACAAAACGGCCATCTCAGAAGCAATTCAAATTCACAGCTTTGTTGCTTATGTCAAAGTTATTGACAATGACAATGGCGTAAATGGACAAGTGAAGTGTCATTTACAAAATAAATACCTGCAGCTAATCTCAATGTCTGAAAAGAAATACAAAGTTGTTGTCAAGAGTGAAATAGATAGAGAGAGTGAAAAGAGCTTTAGTTTCACCATTAAATGTCAAGATAATGGTTTACCTCCATTGACAATAGAGAAAGAATTTTCAATGCTGGTCACTGACACGAATGATGTCCAACCTCAATTTAGTCAGGACATATTTAAGTTTCTCACCTATGAAAATGAACACAAAGACTTCCCTGTGGGATATGTTGATGCTACAGATCCAGATATTGGAGATGGAGGACAATTAACCTATTCTTTATTGACGAATGGTAAAGATATTCTACCATTTCAGATATCTGATGTGGGATTTATTTCTACAATTGAGTCGCTAGACAGAGAAGAAAGGAACATGTATGAGTTTAAGGTTTTAGTAAAAGATAAAGGAACACCATCACTGGAGAACACAGCAAATGTTGTTGTTGAGGTTATGG
>NC_068994.1:38456295-38465326 GCF_001194135.2 Octopus bimaculoides | reverse complement strand
TGACTCTAACAGTTAGTAACAACACAAAGATGTTTAAGACACCTTCAAAGACAACACTGGAATCAAGTAATGGCCTCCAATTTAATGTGATGATTGTTATTGTTATAGCAGCTGTGATAGTATCAATTGTTATAGTGATCTCTATATCAATCTGTATAGTTCATAGACTGAAGCAGACACATAGCAACTATAACAACAGTGTTGATATGTATCACAAAGTTACACCTACATTAAACATCCAATCAAATTATACATTTGACCCTACCTGTGTTCCTCCTGGAGTTCAGTACACAGTGGAGAGAAATGTGAAGAAATCTCAACAACCAATAGTAGACAGAGACAATATTCACTGCAGAACTATGTCTTATAGATGGGATGATCAGGCTTCAAGAGAAAACAATCAGGTAAGATGAAATTTTTGCAATTTTGCATATTAATTTTTAATCATGTCAGATGCAGCTTCTTCTGTACAGATTAAAAACAGAATTTTTCCTTTAAAATATAAAGATATATTCAAAGTAACATATACTTTTACTTTGGTGAAGTGTGAACCTCAAAATCTGAGATTCAATTGCAGAAATGGTTTCTAAATAATCTTCCTTAAACACAGTTTCTTTTGCTGGTCTTAGTTTTGTTCCAACCAAAGACAGTAATCTCTATGTAGAGTTTAAAGATTGCTATAAATTTTGAAGCTGGTGTAAATGATGTTATCAATAGATCAACTTATCCAGTTTCAGTAACTCTCCACTCAAACAAGTGATCTCTCATATTTGTATATCTTGTAAGACATCATCCACCATTACTCTGACTACAATATTTACCGATATTCACTTGTTTTACAATTAAACCACACCATGTAAGAGCTGCAATGAAAATTCGGAACCTACAAATATATATTGAATACCACGAGTTACCAGTGGTGGCTTGTAGATAAAATTAGTAAAGGTGCTGCTTCAGAAAATTTTTAGGCATTGTTTTAATACTGTGTAAAAGGAAACAAACATCTAAAAAGAATATTTATACATAAACTTGATTGGTTCACATTTTAGCCACAGCCAAGTAGAGTGTGATTAATTTGTTCACTGAATACCGCATGAATTCCTCCTTGTTTTTCAAAAATCACCCCCTAATTCACAAAATAAAGTGGGGAAATGAGCCCTATTTTTCAAATCCTGGCAGCAACACCAAAACTGGAAGCAGGATAATAATCTAATTCTACACTTTATCGTATTCAAGAATATAAACACATCTTTAAGCACAACTCATGCAGAGTCAAAAAGAAACACTACCTTTCACTGGCACTGCATGAACGACGGTGCTCTCACTCTCTAGTGTGAAGCTTCCTATCTCGGACATGTGAGCATGCGCACAACAGCCAAACACTGCATTGCTGGAACTTTGAAGTGCACAGTTCTATACAAGGATTTTTGTATTTTTTTCATAAACTAGGGGAAGGCTATTGACATTAAACTTAAGGATTATATAATGTACAAGTATCAAGAAAGAATTAAGAAAAAAGGACTCCTTATATAGAATGTTATCGATAATGTCAAGTGGAAATAGGGGGTGCTGCAGTTCTGCAATGCCTATACACCAGCCACCACCATGAGTTACCTTTTGGAATTGGAGGGTTTTATAGCCATAGTTATCTAAATAAATATTTACATTACTTACCATACCACAGGGTGGCAAGCTGGCAGAATCATTAGCACACTGGACAAAATGTTTAGCAGTATTTCATGTTTTTACATTCTGAGTTCAAATACTGTCAAGGTCGACTTCAGCTTTCATCCATTTAGGGTTAAAATTAGTACCATTTGAACACTAGGGTGGATGTAATCGACCTACTCTACTCCCCCAAAACTTGCCGGCCTTGTGCCAAAATTTGAAACCATTAATTTCTTTACCACAATTATTATCTGCACATATGCTGTAGTCAATAGATGTGAATGAAATGTGCTTGTCATTTCCATTGCTAGAAAGGTTTCAGTATGCCACCTAGGGAATCATGGTACACAAGTTTAACCCTCTCAGACTTGCTCCTCCCCCATCTAATTTTACCCTCTACCTGCACACTTGAGCTAAAAAACAATGAGTTGCATACACAGCTCAAGAGTAATTATTACAGGCAAACAAATGGATAGAATCACAAAAAAAGGTTCAGGAGAAGAACAATAGTACACTTATCTCTCAATTACCATATTTGTTCATCCAAATCACTTCTTTCCTCACCATTTTCACCAGTTTACTTGTCCAAATGACTCTCATTGTCTGCATAAGGGTAAACTTACTAAAATTCTTGTTCACTTTTCATCCTAAGAATGAATATCATCAATAATTTCCACAACTATAAAGAACCTAGGCCTTGCTCATTTACCAGATGATGTGATGGGTTTATCACACTTGTTTCATCTCAAAACAATCTGATTTTTTTTTCTTTTTCCATTAAAACCAAAGTAAAGTAACAGCTATGAGGGATACCATTAACAATGTTGTTGGCACTCCATTGCTTACGACGTCGAGGGTTCCAGTTGATCCAATCAACGGAACAGCCTGCTTGTGGAATTAACGTGCAAGTGGCTGAGCACTCCACAGACACGTGTACCCTTAACGTAGTTCTCGGGGGATATTTAGCATGACACAGTGTGACAAGGCTGACCCTTTGAATTACAGGCACAACAGAAACAGGAAGTAAGAGTGAGAGAAAGTTGTGGTGGAAGAGTACAGCAGGGTTCGCCACCATCCCCTGCCAGAGTCTCGTGGAGCTTTAGGCGTTTTCGCTCAATAAACACTCACAACGCCCGGTCTGGGAATCAAAACTGCGATCCTATGACCGCGAGTCCGCTGCCCTAACCACTGGGCCATTGCACCTCCACCATTAACAATGAATCATAAACATACTTGACTACAAAGCTGCAACATGTTCAGCAATCTATTTTCAATATTTTTTTCTGTTTCTACATGTTTTGTTCACTACTGCTTTAATGGGAATCAGGTAGAGATTCCATCTAGGTTATTCCTACTGTTAAAGGAACATGCTGTGATAGCATTAACAGATATCTGGGAATTTGAACATGGTCTTAACTTATTCATTATTACACTGTGTAACACGATTTTTATCCTCAGGTAGCAACTGTCATTTCCTATTTGCTTATCCCTAGAAAGTATGAAAAATGGCTAATACTTCCTTCAAACCTCCCTTTTGTTCATTTGTTCAAACCCCAAAGAATCTCAACATATGGCTATGATACTCCCACACTACTCCTGCTTATGATCAGAGATGCATATATTGTCAGCCATTAAGAGACATGCTCAAGTGGTCAATGCCAAACAAGTGAGAAGCAAACCTGTGGTATTGAGCTGAACATTTGCTATAAAGATATTTATGCTTCAGCCACTCAGTGATGAATGTGTCTGAAATGTAATGGAAAATAGGTGAGTTTGAAAACATTGATGTCAAAAGTAAAGTTTGAAGGGAATAGTAGTCATTTCGTTTGATTTCTAGATAGAAGCAAATAGGTAATATTACTTACTGACCAAAGACAGAAAAAATTAAAAATTTTGTTGCACAGTGTTATTCATACCCTCATTGAACTTGACTAGCTAAATTATTTAATACGAGTCTTATTTTCTTCTTTATCTAAGTTTATTTAATTATTTGCAATTCAAGTTATAGTAATCTGTGTCAAGAGATAGTGATTTTGTGGATGCATTGGAGACAAAGAACATAAAATATGCTATGATTGGTTCAAATATTCTGATTAATGTTTTGTGTCTATGTTAGAGTTCAAGTTTTTAGCCTATGACTTGTACCATAGTTTAGAAATGAATATTCCAATTGATGGTTTGTTGATATTTTAATTTCTGGTTTATATTTTATATTTTCATTTTTAAATGTCCAGAACATTATGATGATCCACTGGATTTATAATTTTAGATGTTTGTTCCAAGGGAAGAAAGCATGTCTCCAGGTTACAGAGAACTAAACAGTATTGACCAATTCAGTGAGATGTCAACATTGTCATCTCACACTGATAGTGGTCGTGACTGGAGTGTCTGTAATGCTGGACACTATGAGGAATTGCCAGGTAAGTTAGAAATGCTGAATATTTCTATATTGCTAAGCGGTCCAAAGTAGAAATGAATACTAGGAGGTCAAAAGTAGAAATGAATATTAAATAAGGGATTGATATAATTATGATATCAAAGATGTAAATATTAATTCGATCAACTGATTGTCCATCTTTTTAGTTTAAAAGTGAGTTCATTTTCTATATTTCAATATATTCAACAATATTATGAGCAATGTATATAAATACACAGACATTTTTCTGCTAAAGTATAAAAATATTAAAATTTTAGCTACTAAGAACCAATTTAGTAAAACAGCATCATTTTGGTTTGTCTGAAATGCATTCTAGATAGTGAACTCTTTGATAGATAAATTATCTATTTATTCCCAGACCTGTGCCGTTACCAAAGTGAACTTACATGGAACAGGAGAAATGAACTCCCACCTACACTGAACAGATCAAAGGGAGATAACAATAACAGATATTATCCCCATAACGTTGATATAAACACGTCCTATTATCCTGACCAAATGCCTTTGACTACAGCTAATACTACATTGAATTTAACTGAACAACCAGTTTCAGTACCAATGACAAGTCAGTTTACTTCACACAGTAAACCACCTTCACCAGATGTACCTAAAGTAACAACACTACCAAACAGTACCTTCAATACCTTAGGTATCACCAATTTATAGCTATTACAAAAAACTTAGATGTCAGCTTTAAGAGAACAATGAAATAATATATATGTCAATCATCTCATCTAGGTCGTTCCATAGGATGCCCCCAAACTGTTTCCACACGTTTTCCCCATTCATCTCCTGTACCCCTTCCATACCAGTATCCTCTAGCATATTTTATCTTGTGTAGATTGAATAATCAATATTTATTGCATGGAATTATAATTTAGAAATATTATCAGTTTCAATTACTTTTCCAAAATAAACTAAAGTATAAAAGACATAAGACATTAAATAGCATGAATAATATTTCATTCGATATTAATTATTGGCATTAAATATTCAACCTCACTACAAAGACTACTTGAATTTAGAGGTTTAAAGAGAAATACTTCTTCAGAAAAGATAATCCTCTTAAAATGTTTGTCAAAAGTATTCAATAGTAAATTGTTGATGTCATAAGAGAAAGTGAAATAATTCTTCTTTGTTTATTTTTGGAACAGTGGATCTTGAAGCCGATGACAAAGCTATAAATGATAGAGTGTGAATATTAGGTTAAAACACTTTTTCTTTTCAAAACCTTTTTCAGACATGGCTGTGTGGTAAGAAGTTTGCTTCCCAGCCATGAGGTTCCTGGTTCAGTCCCACTGTTTTACGCCTTAGGCAAGTTGTCTTCTACTATAATCTAGGGGCCCACCAAAGCCTTGTGAGTGGATTTGGTGGACAGAAACTGAAAGAAATCTGTCGTGTGTGTGTGTGTGTGTGTATATATATATATATATATAAATCACATATATAAATCACATACCTCCCACCCACTTTCCCATGAAATGGTTAGGGCCTGGAATCTTCCAAAGAGATGCATGAAATGTCACTTAGTCAAATTAGCCTATCATTTACTCCTCAAATGTTTTGTCATCAATGCTGCACTTCCCTGTATCATGTTTCAACTTAAGTGTACCATATGTGTGCACTATGCAGTTTAAATCCTGAGCAACACTAGGTATGTCTGCTAATACATACATACATACACACACACACACACATATATATATATATATATATATATATATATATATATATATGCACACACACACACACATATATATATAATGTATGTACAGGGTGTGATGGGTAAATTGTTGCCATTTTATATTTTTAATATCACACATGCACATTGTTTTTGATTTTGTCATCTACACAGTATAGTAGGATTAATTGGGCACTGTCTGTGAGAAAGACAGCACCATGCCGCAGTTCACTCTGCCAGTAATTTGGAAATGACATGCTGTACTGTTTGGCATTCACACTAGAAGCTCCAGTATAAATATTTCAGAGTGTTTGAGTGTCAATATGTGGACCATGCAATCAAAAGATGTGTACTGAGAACGATAAAAATCAAACATCCAATCAACATCATGGTGTTTGGAGTGATCACTAGTGATGGCAAAGTTATGCCTCCATCTTACCACATCGCCTCACACTCAACACAGAAGCCTACATCAAGTGCCTGCAGGAGGTAGTGCTGTCCTGAGTCAAGTGGGTGGCTAGGGTTAGGGAAGACCCTATGTCTGTGCAACAGGACACTGCAATATGCCACACAACCAGGAGAACCCAGTCATGGCTGTCAGGCAATTTCTGTAACCATACCACCCCTAACATCTGGCCACCTAACTCCCAGACTGCAACCCCCTTGATTATGTGTGGGGCACAGTTGAGCAAGAGACTAACAAAACTCCTTGTAAAACCAAAATGAACTAAAGGCAAGGATTATGGCAGCATTAACCAACTTAAACAAGGAAACTGTCCAGAAGAGTTGTAGGAGATTCCAAAGTCGTTTGGAGGCCGAGGTTGAACTCAATGGCGATTTTATTGAATAAATTTACTCTTTAGTATTTCAAGATATTTTAATGTAAGTTTGGTAAATATATCTGTTACAATGAAATGTCAATGTTATTTCCATTTTTGAGTAACTTAGACAACAATTTATTCACCATATCCTGTATATATTTATGTGTGTATGTGTGTTTGTCTCCACCCCAACCCACTATGGCTTGACAGCTGATGCTGGTGTGTTTATGTCCCTGTAACTTAGCAGTTTGGCAAAAGACACCAGTAGAATAAGTACTGGGGTTGATTTCATCGATTAAAACCCTTTAAGGTGGTGCTCCAGCATGGCCACTGTCAAATCTCTAAAACAAGTAAAATAATAAAAGAACACTATTAGTTATAGCTTTATCAACTGCTTTGAGATTCCTTGTTCCAAAAAACAGTATTACTTCAATAGTAAATGCTTGCAATATATATTGTTATAGTACATTTGTAGAAGTAATATCATAAATATCACAAGCTTGATAGTTTTTATTAGGATTTTATCATATGATCAAGTGTAAGGTTTTCATTAAAACTTCCTTTATTTAGTTATAAATAGTATATAGTTTAATTTTTGAAATGTATGCAAAATGACTGATTAATTTCCCTCCTTATTAATGTGTGTAGTTTAATATGATTATTATAAGTGATCAGATGTGAGACTTTATATTTACTTAAATGTTTGAGTAAATATATAATTGTAGGATTTTTTAAATATTTTGTTATGGAGAATATTGTCATATATGTCATATAGTCTTCATTAGCTGATTACATTTTCTAGATCAGTCTTTAAACACGAGGAATCATTCTTCCCTCATGTAGAAATATATTAAGCTTCAAACATTATGAGGATTCCTTTACTGAGAATATTACAAAAACAATACACTTCGGTATTGTTATTCTTCATTTGCTCACTTAATTGGAAAAAATATAAGAATGAACTAGAATATTGTTTTAATTTGGAGAATATGATGATATATATACACACATATAATATTACAAACAATATACAAATAATGTAAATATCATTATATTGGATTGAGTTAATATTTTACACAATGCTAAATTGGAATTGTTATAAAACCACCTAAAATTCTTTTATATTTGATTGTAATTAATTTCTTATTTAAAGACTTGATTTTGTATGTTAAAATTAGTTTGATAATTCAGAATAGTGTATATAAATTACATTCATAATACTTCCTATTAATTTTAGCACCATTTTGTTACATATACTAAGTATTGTTAATGAGAAATTAAAAATATTTGATCCTGAAAACTTGCAAACATTTAATTTAGTCATAAAACATTTTATTCTTAAAACAGGTATATATATTCAATACTATTACCCAAATAGAATTTATTACCTATCGTTGAAATTCTAGATAACCATCATTCTTAACTATTCATTTATGTACATCTCACATACAACTATAACATGGATATGTAAGTGTATGTGGTCAGCCCATCATTTACTGCAAGAACTGGAGGCTGTACTTTTGTTTCCTTGCATTGGAATAATAGCTTGTCATTGGCTACAACACACATTACATACTACACAAAAAACTTGATAGAACTACTTAATACACCCATACATCAAACTACTCGGAACTCCAGCTGCAACTTTGCTACCAGTACATGAAATAGTAACAGCTGTATAAACAACAGACAATTGTTGGTAAGTATTCATTAGTTGTGCATATTTGTCATTTAAACATTTACTAATATTTCTCAGTTATCATTTGGAGAAAAAGAATATTAGCAATATGGTAACATTTCAATATTATAATTTCAAATTAACTAAATATATCTTAGTTATATTCTTATCAAGTCAAAAAATTGTTAAATGTCTAAGTACTTTGATTACGATTCAGTAACAAGAAACTTAATCAAGGGTAGCTACTCTGATTTTTTTTTTTTTTTTTGTCATTATGTATGTTTTGTTAGCTATTTTAAATTGTGAGAGGAAAGGTAACAGCTCTGTTCTTTGAAGTCTACCACAACTAGAGAAACTAGGAAATTCTTATTCACGTACAAATTCCATAAGCTTGTCTATAAGCTAGATACAAGCTAATGAAAGAATTGGTGGCTACTTGACTTGTGAGAAATAACAACCAAATCTCCCTCAAATGACATTCTGTGTTTTGCATATGGCATGACACAGGATTGTCACTGCAGGGGGTGCTTCTGGTGATTGGTATGTTGCATCCAAGTAGGGATGACTTGGAGCTCAACATCAATACCACAAGAAAACACAGTAAAGCATGTACGAGATAATTTCCTAAACAAAATGAAATTCTTTTAGATGTGATTTAGAATACATGTGAAAATGCAGCAACATCTACTTGTAATACACATACAAACATATATATATATATATATATATATATATACATATATATA
>NC_068994.1:38454780-38455975 GCF_001194135.2 Octopus bimaculoides | reverse complement strand
ATATATATATATATATATATATATATATATAATTAATCCATATCTACTTCATTGGACACTAAAAACCCTGCTTGCGAAGACCTGTTGAGGCAGGTGAATTTGAAATCTGAAATCGAAATCGAACCGAATCTGATGACTGGCACCCACGCCAACCTCTCCTTCATTGGACACTAAACTCTGCTTGGGAAGACCTGTTGGGGCAAGTGAAATCAAAATTGAACCATACCCGATGACTGGTCAGCGTGCCAGTGGAGCATTAACAGCACTGTCGAGCGGGTACATTGCCAGAGCAGCTGTCTGGCTTCCGTGCTAGTGTCCCGTAAATAGCACCATTAGAGCGTAATCGTTACCAGCATTGCCTTCCAGCACTTAAAGTGCCATCCAACTGTGCCATTCTCAGAGTGACTGGAATTTGATGTATAAAGCCACAAAACCAGTTGCTGTACAGAAGATGGAGCAGGAATGAGTTGAGATTAGTGGTGAAGTGGTGGTGGTGTTAGCACTGTAGTCAGGTACAAAGGCTGTGGCAGCGGTATTGGTGGTGTTGATGATAACGCTGTTCTGCATGGCTGTCAAAGTCCAGTCACATGGAAAATTCGAGACAGGTGAATGCAATAGAAAACTGTCGAGATTTAGGGTGCTTATTATACTGCGCATGCTCAGTGGTGATTGCACGGGAAGAACCAGTGAGGAAGATGAAGACAGACGCCATGTTGGAAATGCTCCAATGTGAATTTACTGGCAAAACGTTGACAGTTGACATGATGAGAGGATATGGCTTCAAAGGAGATTACTTGAAAGAAGACCGTGTATTTCCTTGTGAGAAGAATGCATACTCTGTAAGGTATGAGTTCGAAACGAAGGAGATGAATTCTAGAGGTTCACTTAAACAAGAGAAAATATCCTGTTGTTGGGCCATCAATTTATAGTTGAGATGCGAGCGACACTTTTCAGTTTTTAGTGCTTCCAATGAATAATAGGATTTTCCTCCGACACTCAGCTCTGAGTGTATTGCTTCCTGTTACAGAAGCAGCTGCAATCTAGTGAAAATGACTAAGAGAGTCCAATTCCTTAATTCATATTCCAATCTAGTATTTGACTGACATTTTATTTTAAAGTGTATGTAAATTGAGGTCTAGCAGCTAGTTTTAGTATAGCTATACTTAAGTGCAATATATATATATATATATATATA
>NC_068994.1:38450975-38454442 GCF_001194135.2 Octopus bimaculoides | reverse complement strand
CAAATCGACCCCAGGACTTATTCTTTGGAAGCTTAGTATTTATTCTATCGGTCTCTTTTGCCGAACCGCTAAGTTACGGGGACGTAAACACCCCAGCATTGGTTGTCAAGCGATGTTGGGGGGACAAACAAACTCAGACACACAAACATACACACACACACACACACACACACATATACGACAAGCTTCTTTCAGTTTCCGTCTAGCAAATCCACTCACAAGGCTTTGGTCGGCCCGAGGCTATAGTAGAAGACACTTGCCCAAGATGCCACGCAGTGGGACTGAACCCGGAACCATGTGGTTGGTAAGCAAGCTACTTTCCACGCAGCCACCCCTATGCCTATATGTTGATGGAAATTATGTAAGAGCTTCTGGGTAAATAACATTCTTTGTTTTCTGGTTTGGAGCATAGACAAATAAGTCTTGCAATCTACCAACCCTGGAGCAACCAACATAAAGTTGACCATGAGAAAAGCAAGGCTCAAATTAAGTGCAAGCCAGTAGATTTCAAAGTTTGACTTTGAGCTTTATTAATAGACATTGCAAAGCAAAGTCACACTTGGAATTGTGTTTGTTTGAACTCAAAAGGTATGGCTATTGGTTTCACTGCAATTCTTGGAATGAAAACCTCTTCCTCAAGGCACGTCCAGTGATGATGGTAGTTTCTATCATATTAGGTGATAATGTCTTCACGATCAACCTTGACCCATTGCATAATTTAGGAGGATCTAAATTTCTTGGAAACATTATTAGGACTCCCACCTACAGAAAAAGTTTATATGGAGGAGTTCCAGTTGGCTCAAGAGAATTAAGGAACTCTGTTGGGTAATGGACTACTTGATTTCCAATATCAAACATCAGATGAAATGGATGTGTGTGTGAGAGAGAGAGAGAGAGAGAGAGAGAGAGAGCGTGAGTGAAGAGGTGTGTTGTCATGTATACGTACATACATAAATAAACATACATCTTTTTTGTATGTATGTGCATGCATGTGTGTGTGTGTGAGAGAGAGTGAGTGAGTGCTACTTAGACATCTCTCTCTCTCTCTCTCTCTCTCTCTCTCTCTCTCTCTCTCTCTCTCTCACACACACACACACACACACACACACACACACATATGCATTCATACAAAAAAGATGTAAGCATATGTATTTATGTATGTACACATGACAACACATCCCTTCACTCACTCTCTCTCTCACACACACACATAAATAAATGTATACAAATGTACATACGAAAATACGTGTGTATGCGTGACTGACTACAAATATATAGAGCTGAACATGGTGTACAAAAAGTAAATAAATAAAAAATTGTTACAGAAATTAACGAAGTTCAAGTGAAAGAATGCCCATATTTTTTCGGATACCCCATGTTGAATTGCAAAATTTTAATGTGATATTTGAGTAATAACAAAATTACACTTGGAGTATGTGTGTGTGTGAGAGAGAGAGAGAGGGGGGGTGGGGAGAGAACATTACAAACAATGAAAGAAATAAACATGAAATGAAAAAATCGTATAACTAAAAGCACATTAAAAACTATCTTGTGCCAAATATTTAAATTTGTGAACTTAGCAAACATTTCTTTCAGTAATTTATCATTGTTGTTTACAGATAGTGAATTGGAACAGAAACATTAAAATTGAGAGGGAGAGATTTTGCAAATTAAAACTGGAAATATTGCCATTACTATGTCAATACTGGAAGCTGACACTGAAAAGCCTTTTTAAAGTATTTTTAAAGTAAATCATAGATATAAAGCAATATTATTTTTAATAAAAAAAATAAACTGATGACCCTATTATGTATCCAAGGTCAAATTATTCATGTTTCCCCACCACACACAGGTCTATTATAATGTGGTAGCACAAAAAAGCCCAGTTGGTAGAGAACTGTCAACGAGTAGCTTACCCTTGAGTCAGTAGGTATAAGTTAAAGAAGAGGAAAACAATTAATCAAGGCAGGACTATGGCATTTAAGATCATTTAGTTTATTTTAGTTTAAGAGAGTTAATGCCAAGGCAATGTAGGTAGAATTAACCCATTACCTCCCATAATTCTATTAAATTGAATTTTTATATGAAACTTTGATTTCTAGCATAAAACAGCCTTAGAAACACGCTGGAATGATCAAAATAACATTTCAAAATGACATTTTCAATAGAAATAAGCGAGATATTGGGTGAAAAATTAGCAAACCTCATTTGAATATCAGAGAAATATACCAAGTAGATATAGCAAAAAGGTTAGATATGTGTAAATATTGACAGATAATTACAAAATTTGTAATTTTAAGTGATCTCATATGAGATCACTGGTAGGTAATGGGTTAATATAGTCTCTTACAGCTGTTCCTGGAATACCATATACTGGATCACAATATTGATCTAAGGTTCTATATACTGGGTATTCCAGCATCAGAGAAATATAAATAGGAAAATATGGGCAAGAAAATTTGTTGTAGAAAATTGTGTAGCATGGTAGAAAGTTCATGGTTCTTTATAGTTTGTGTTCTGGAGGGCAGCGACATTTATTCAAATCAATATGAAAGGGATCTTCCTTAAATACATTCCTAGGTAAGTCCGTTGTTCAAAATAAAAGTTAAGTAATGTATCCAGTTGAGAGAAGCAAAAAAATAGTGCTAGCAGTCTAAAAGTCCATGTGAACAATGACTTTCAAACCACTAGCACTATTTTTTCCCTTTTCTCAAATGGATATATTATTCAGCCTTTATTTTGAACAATAGACTTACCTAGGAGTGTGAATAAACCCTGCTATTCTCTGGAACATGATAAACTATAACAAACCATGAACTTTCTACCATGCTACACATTTTTCTACAACAAGTTTTCCTGTTCAGGTTTCTAATATTATTCTGATGACAAAATACCCGTATATGAAATTTCAGATCAATATGGTGATCCAGTGTCTGGGATATCCTAGAAACAGCTGTAAGAGACAATATCTACTAATTATACCTTTATTGCTTTAACATTAACTCTCTTAGACTAAAATAAACTAAATGAATTTAAATGTCATAATCCTGCCTTGATTAACTGTTTTCCTCTTCTTTAACTTACACACACACACATATACATAATGTGTGCATGTATGTACTGAATATATAAAATTTTCATCATGTGACATAATGTAATAGCTATGTACTATGAGCACTTTTTTTTTTACTACTTCAACATCATCTTGAACTGTAATAGGAAGTGTGATGTTAGAGGAGGGGCAGGTTAAACAGTTAGAGGCAAGGACACAAGAGGAGGGAGGGGGAAAGAGAGATTTAGGGAGACAGAGTGAAGGAAGAGAGTGGATAGAGAATAATAGTAAAAGAGAAAGTTGCCTGTCTACCTATCTTTCTGACAGTTATTCTGTGTGTCCACCTCTCTCTTTAACACACACACACACACACACACACACACACTCTCTCTCTCTCTCTCTCTCTCTCTCTCTC
>NC_068994.1:38421683-38450511 GCF_001194135.2 Octopus bimaculoides | reverse complement strand
AGATCAAAAGAAAAGTTGATACATAGATACATATACACATTGTTAAATCAATGATAAAATTAAATTGCAACTGGCTGAGTACTATTCAGACATACATACCGTTAACGTAGTTCTCAAGGAGATTCAGTCTCACATAGAATATAACAAGGCTGATCCCTTTCAATTACAGCCGCAACTCATTTTGACCAGCTGAGTGGACTGCAGCAAAATAAACCTTTAAATGGTTGGAAGAAAATGAAAAAAGATCCTATATAGGGGTAGGAAGATCCTTTTAGTCATTAGGGTCACTATGGGTGTTGAAGATATTGATGATCTCTTATATTGCCCATTCCTTGTAGGCTTTTGGGAGTGGTCCTATTTTACACATTCCCTTGTTTTCGAAGAGGTTCTTGAGTAATATCCTGTTCGTGACAATCATATTGCTAACAAACATCCTGTTTGCTCAGTTGGCATTCTTTCAACGGCTGCTTCTAAATCTGCTTTATTCTCAGATAGTCTGAATGTTATTCTTGTTGACATTATTCCAAAAATATAAACATCCATTATTGGACTATTCTAATATAGTTCTGGTATAAGTAAGTACTGTCTCAAGTCCTGTTCCTCAAGGGGCCAGTTATCCAGTTTCCATGGCAGATAAGTGACCAAGATCACAACGTTCTCATGAAACTGGATGCCAATCCATTGGAAGGTTCCTCATTTACAGCTGAGTGAACTAGAGATAAGCGAAGCAAAGTGATTTGTTTGAGTACACAATGCACCACCCAAACCAGGAATCAAAACCAAGATCATGCAATTGAGAGTGCAACACAACAAGGTCTTGTGTCTTCACACAGTTCTGATGACACTGTCTTAAATTTATATCCGTTAGCCAGATGTTTCAAGACCAGAAGAAATTGATAGAGAGATGATTCAGTTAACTATTGTTTAAAAGTGATATACTCTTAGCTCACAAGAACTTTTTCTCAAGGGTTTTGTTGTTGTTGGCACTCCGTCGCTTACGACGTCAAGGGTTCCAGTTGATTCGATCAACAGAACAGCCTGCTCGTGAAATTAACGTGCAAGTGGCTGAGCACTCCACAGACACGTGTACCCTTGACATAGTTCTCGGGGATATTCAGCGTGACACAGTGTGACAAGGCTGACCCTTTGAATTACAGGCACAACAGAAACAGGAAGTAAGAGTGAGAGAAAGTTGTGGTGGAAGAGTACAGCAGGGTTCGCCACCATCCCCTGCCGGAGCCACATGGAGCTTTAGGTGTTTTCACTCAATAAACACTCACAACGCCCAGTCTGGGAATCGAAACCACGATCCTATGACTGCGAGTCCACTGCCCTAACCACTGGGCCATTGCACCTCCACACTGTTCAACTACCGATTGTTAAACCAACACATCAAACTAACATGTTTGAACTAACACTAACTATCCCTTGACAGTTCATTCAGTTCTTGTTTAGTGTAATTGGTTAGTTCACCTTCAGTCACATGGTGTTGTTCAGGATTCTCCCATAACAGTTGGTGTCTACTTTCATCAGTGATGATATTCATTTATATTTTCAAATTGTGTACCCCAGTAACCATCTCTCTGAATTCTTGATTAATATCTCCCATTCCTGTGCTTATTAAAAACATTTGTACATATACAAAAGTGATCCTTTAGCCAAACTACTTGAATGTAATGTTTCCCTTTGTTCAACAATGCTTCAGAGTAGTGGACATTACCTCACTTTTAACACCTTCAGAGGAAGTAGTTCAACTAATGGAATCAGACTCGGCTGATCTCACTAACACTCCCTGATTTTCTCCCATGATAATAGCATTTCCAAGAGAGAGATTCTGTTGGTGCAGTGCCAGTGGAATTATTTCACTAATCTCTGCTATGCCTATCAGTCATTTTAATAATCTTAGCTGTTGAAAAAGAATGCCCAAGTCACTTAAATTTGCAACTTATTCTTTTGCAATATCAAACAGAAAAAATGCTTCACTGTATTTCTTCCAACTCATTTTGTTTTGAGATCAAATTCTGTCAAGATCGACCATGCCTTTAATCCTTTCAGGGTCAATAAAATAAGTACCAGTCAAGGAGTATGAATGATATAACTGACTTGACTTCTCCCCTCAAAATTGCTGACGTTGAAATTAGTATTGGTTATTCTGAGTTATAGCTTCTTTACTGAATTATAAATGATACTAGAGGAGAATGAATGTTGCAATGATACACTTATGGACATCTAATATATAATACAGTAGTCAAGTTCTTTATTTGTTTGAGCTAGAATTTGAGGCACATTATTGGGCAAATAAATTAGTTAATATCCAAATCCCTGATTGCTATTTGATATTACTTACATTATGTTTTGAGATGGTTATGAGTAAGCAACTTGAATTGCTAATCACTAGATATATATTTACATTTCACTTTCTATCAGGGAATGATTTATATACAATTTAACATTTTATTTCAGATTGGCAAATCCTATACTAATGAAGATGTTATCAGTAATACTGTTGGTGTTGTTAATGGCTGACAGCTGCTGGTGTGTGGATCATATCTACCATGTGAAAGAGAACAATGACACACACAGCTATATTGGAGATATTGTCACTGATATACAGTTACTGGATGATAAACAGACTCAGGATGATAGCAACAAACTGACATTTAATATACTCCAGGGTAGCACTGATGAAAGTGTTCAGTTATTTAATGTTACACCTGGAGGAAAACTGTACACAGCTGCCATATTGGATGCAGAAATTCTTTGTCAATATAATGTGGAATGCTTCAGGATATTGGAAATAACAGCTCACCATGGTCATTCTTTTACCAAAATATTAGAACTCAAAATTATAATAGATGATATCAATGATAATTATCCTACTTTCCAAGAGAAGGAATTTCAAGTGTCATATGATGAAAGTGTGACAAAAGGAATCAAAGAAAGAATTCCATATGCAACTGATAAAGATATAAGTTGTCGGAATTCTAAACTCAATTATCAACTGAAGGAAAATGAAAATGTTCCTTTTCAATTGAATGTTTCTAAGTCAGGTGAAACTGATTTATTGCATCTAATTTTAGTAGGTTCCTTAGATCGTGAGACAAAAGACATGTACAATATTCAGTTAATTGCCACAGATGAAGGATCTCCACCAAACAAAGGTGTATTGGATATAAAAATATTAGTGAAAGATAAAAATGATAATCTCCCTGTTTTCTCCCAGGATAATTATAATGTCACTGTAAATGATACATACCAGAGAAACAAGCCTCTTGTTAGGGTGTCTGCTTCAGACTTAGATAAAGGGGAAAATGGAAGAATTTCTTATGTCTTTAATATTGCTAAAACACATGAAAGGATAAAAGAAAGCTTTAAATTAGAGGAGGCAACAGGAGAGCTATTTTTGAAGAAAGAATTTAATTTTGGTGAAATTTATGAGATATTTATTGATGCCAGAGATAATGGTACTCCTTCAATGTCATCAACAGTCACAGTTTTTATAAATGGAATCAGTCACATTAACAATCCACCAAACATTGATGTCATATTTGTCTTAAAGTCAACTGGAAACACAACTGTCATCTCAGAAGCAACTCAAATTCAAAGTTTTGTTGCTTCTGTCAAAGTTACTGACAATGACAGTGGAGCAAATGGACAAGTGAAGTGTCATTTACAAAATAAATACCTGCAGCTAATCTCAGAGTCTGTAAAGAAATACAAAGTTGTTGTCAAGAGTGAAATAGATAGAGAGAGGGAAAAGAGTTTTAATTTCACCATTAAATGTCAAGATAATGGCTCACCTCCATTGACACTAGAGAAAGAGTTTTCTATGCTGGTTACTGATATAAATGACGTACAACCTCAGTTTAGTCAGGACATATTTAAGTTTCTCACCTATGAAAATGAACACAAAGACTTCCCTGTTGGATATGTCAATGCTACAGACCCAGATATTGGAGATGGAGGACAATTAACCTATTCTCTATTGACAAATGGAAAGGAAACTCTACCATTTCAGATATCTGATGTGGGATTTATTTCCACAACTGAGTCACTAGACAGAGAAGAAAAGAAAGTGTATGAGTTTAAGGTTTTAGTAAAAGATAAAGGAACACCATCACTGGAGAACACAGCAAATGTTGTTGTTGAGGTTATGGATTTAAATGATAATGCTCCCTATTTCAGTTTCCCTAATGTTGACCCTTTCAGTCTTAATGTCCACTACCATCCCAACACTGATCATGATATCACAGTTGTTAGGGCCTCTGACAGAGACAGTCAACACAATGCCTTCCTCACATATGAAATACTCAGAGGTAATGAGAAACACTTATTTCAAATGAACCATCACTCTGGTGTCTTATCTTTCTCTCGCTCACCTTACCAAAATGATGCTGGATTCTATGAACTGGAACTAGGTGTGAAAGATAGTGGTAATCCAGTTCTGTCATCAACAACAATGTTGTCTTTGACTCTAACAGTTAGTAACAACACATCAAAGATATTTAAGACCCCTTCAAAGACAACAACAGAATCAAGTAATGGTCTCCAATTGAATGTGATGATTATTATTGTTATAGCAGCTGTGATCGTATCTGTTGTTATAGTGATCTCTATAACATTCTGCGTACTTCATAGACTAAATCATACCGATAGCAACTATGATAATAGTATTGATATGAACCATGGTGTTATACCCACATTAAATATGCAATCAAGATATATGTTTTATCCTGCTTGTGTTCCACCTGGCATTTCATACACATTGGAAAGAAATGTGAAGAAATATCAACAACCAATGGTAGACAGAGAAAATATTCACTGCTGGACTATGCCATATGATAGACAGGTTGAACCAGCTTCAGTAAAACATCAACAGGTGAGATTTTTTTCAGTTATATTTTTAGAATTACTTTTTTAAAAAAGACATGTCCTATATCACAATTTTTCTAAAATGTGAGTCAGTATAAAAATGACTATATTATTACTTTGTAGATAAACTCTTCCTTGGAGATAAGATATTTGACAGGCCCTGATCATTTTATTACATTAGTCATTGTTTTGTGTATAGATTAAAATGATTGGTTTTGAATTTTTTATACTTTATTGTTCACTATTCCATTGATGTATGTATCTTATATAAATCAATACATTCTTACAAAATTTTAAAATTATTAAATACCATCATCTGCAGACTTTTTGGGGTTTTTTTTTCCTATTTCTATCTGTACTTTATAAACATCACATACAGTGATGTATTATTTTGTTTAATTTGATGTTTGTTGGCTAAAAATACTTTAATGGAACTTAATAATATATGTCAGCTGCAGGTTTTGCTTTTACTCTTGAATTGTGTATTTGTTTTTTTTTTCTTTCTTCAAATTTTCTCTGCATTATAATGTCTTAAACTTTAGGTGTTTCTCCCAAGAGAAGAAGATCCATCTCCAGGTTACAAAGAGCTAAACAGAACTAACCAATTCAGTGAGATATCAGCAATGTCCACTGATACTGATAGTCAGCATGGCTTGGTTGTTGGTAGTGCTGGTCACTATGAGGAACTGCCAGGTTAGTTAAAAATACTGAGTACCTCTTCAATCATATGATACACTTCGAATCTGTATGTTATGTATATATTAGTGATGGCTAAGTTCTTTTTTGCTGTTTTACATAAGAGCCACACAATATTTTCTTAAGTTCAAGACCCACAATATACGCACATTTTAAAAGATATATTAAGTAAGAATACATATATACAGTCACAGTTGAACTCACTGAATACTCATTGATCTCATCTCATTAAATCCTTTTATTTTGTCATCAGTTTTGTAAAGTTGTTGTATATTGTCAACTTAATGTGACAATCCCAATAAGGGAATATACTACTGCTGTTTAGCCCTAGGAAACTGGACCGCTTCCTGTCGGCCTTGACACAATTAGTGTCCTTATGTTTGCGAGGGGGAGACAAACTCCTCCACCCAGCCTAGTCATATATTCCCTTATTGGGATTGTCACATTAAGTTGACAATATACAACAACTTTACCGCATCACTACTGCTTAAATCTCTCTGAGAGATTTAGAAATATGATATTTCAAATCAGTTTTGTAGTTCTTAAAATCCAGCAGGTAGAATGTTTAAAGCTTTCTTGAGTCACACATAGTTACTTTTTGGGCAACATGTATGTAGTGGTTAAGGTGTGTATCAAAATGTGTTGAGATAAACAGATGCGGTAGGCATGTGGATGCCTTCAAAGTAAACAAATGAATAACATATTTTTATAGTTTAAATTATTTATTTACAGGACTTGCATATTGCTGGTGTTATGCATAAGTGTTCACTACATCAGTTTGTTACAAACTGCTACGAGTCAGCGAGGAATTCGACTGTATTCATCTGGGGATATGCTAGGGTAAAAAGTGAATGCTTTGTCAGTGTGTGTATTGTTCATCTGAAAAAATACTGGTTGGCTATCTTGTGCATTCTATCTGAGTCCAAGATCCCTTCTGCCTTTCCTTTGCTGACCACAGTATTTATAACCCATCGTGGCAGCTAGAAGGACAGACATACTGCAGGAGAAATTGTGCTTGAATAGGTCAGCTCCTGTCTATTTACACTTCGCCTGACATGGTTGAGGTCGAAGGTCAAAGGGAGATGATTGATCATTTTTTTTTTTTTGACAGGACCGAGAAAATTTCTTTCGTGCCTATTTGGTCAGTAGTGGCTCAGACAAGTGAGAATCCTCAGATTCAGTTTCAAATCTAAGTTTGGAGAAAGGAAGTGTTAATTTTTACATGTACCTTATGAGTAGCATTTTGACCATGACTGTTAAATTTTGAAATAGTTAGACACTAAAAAGTCGAAAGGTTTACATAATTAGTCTACTAAATATGTAAATAGTATTAACTCAAGTAATTTATTTTCCATATGATATTTTATTTATGAAACCATCCTTTGTCTTTAGATATTTAATTCCTGTGCATACTGAAGGCTGTCAGTGTTCTAAGTATCATAAGATATGCACCCATAGTTTTAACAGGAATTAAGTAAATTTTTTAATAAATGGAAAACTAATTTAGAAAGAATAGCTTCAGTGTAATTTTTATCAAATTCGTTTTTAATAACTTTTTAAAAATCGATCTGCTTTCAGGTCTGTACTGTTATCACACGCTCAGCAGTTCAAAGGAAGATAATAATGGATATCAACCTAATGGTGACATTAACACTGATAACCAAATACCGTTGACTATATTTGATAATACATCTAAAATAATTGAACAACCATCTACTGTACCAATGACAAGTAACTTTACTTTGAACAGTAAACCAGCACTACTAGCTGTACCTAAAGCAACAACACTACCAAAAGTACCTTCAATACCTCAGGTACCTTCATTTTCCATAGTAAAAAATATACACAGTAACTCTATGGAAACACTGTAATAATATAAGCATCTTGTAAGTTGTCTTCACAACTTACATAATGAAAATAATACAAATATCAATAGAATATTCCTCTAAACATATTTTATAATACAAGGATTCTTTTTATTTGGATTGACATGCTAGTGATCAATGTATATTACATACAACTACATAATTCACTTATATTGTTAATGTAGTTAATCTCCTTCCCATACACTTGAAATACACTGATATATTTCATCTCGTGTTCTTTTGGTTGTTATAGTTACAATGTATCATCCAGTATTCTTCACATGTCTGTCATATTCAGTAAGGAGTATAGGCTTAGATTCTTTTCATTTTGTTGTCCACTCCATGAATATTTCATATTTGATGTATTCCTGAAATTCTGGAGATGACATTGAATATGCTAGGCTCCTGAAGAAGGCCAGGGGCTGCAATGACTGAAATGCAGTCACTATAACATCAGAAATTCACACAAAAATATAAGAAATGGACTTTAATGAATACACTGACTATTTTTTAATTAGTCATTAAAGATTCACAGAGATTTTCAGTCAGAAAGTATGCTAGCCCATCAAATAGCCTGAAGAAGAAAATTTGTATGAGTATATTTGTAGAAATGTGATTATAGACATTATCTTGATAGTAATATTTAAGGATTTATATTAGATTAGTTTTCATTAAAGCATTGAAGCATAAAGAATTCTTCTTACTTGGTTATAAATGAAATTCTTCCTAATCTTTAGAATGTGAAGGAAATAGAGAATTAAAATATACAATTTAATTTTCTATTTAATAGAGTATCAAATATTTTTTAGTGTCATAATACAGATTCTGTGTACATAAGTTATATAAAGTTATGTCATGCATGGCTTTAGACATCATTAACTGACTTCAATTTCTAAATCAACCATAATATCTGAGAAGTATTTTGATATTGTCATTCAAGTTCAGATAAAACATTTTGTAGGTTATATAGATTATTTTGATTTTTCTGTTCAAATTCAGTTTACCTGCTTGAATGGCCTAGGAAAGTAACTTGAGTTTTGTTAGATTTCAGGGTAAAATATTTCAATTACATATATTCATATTCTAGACAACATGCAAAAGAAATATATAGCTTTGCTATTTATGTATAGTTATATTGTTTTTGAATTAGCATTTTACAACACTCAGTTGAAAACATAGTATCATATTTCACAAATTAATTTTAGTCAAATCTCGTATTTAAAGCTATTATTTCGTATTTAGTAAGTAGTTTTATAATAAATCAAAGCAAAATTTATTGTCTATAATGTAGTGTAAGGAAAAAGTAATTATCGAAATGTAACAAAAATTAAATCAGTTGTTGATCATTTGATAATTGTTAAAAAAATAAAAACCCTCCAATAATCAGAAAATATTCTTTATTAGACCAGTTAGCTTGTGTGATACATAACACACACACACACACACACACACAGATATATATAGTAGCAGACAACATATACATAATACAAATATGTATAGTCTTATTGTTTTGGAAATTAGTATCTTAAGCTTCTAAATCTAAATTCTTTTATGTGTAGAAAGTCATTTCATATGTTGATTACTGGTGAGTCTCTAATTTAAAGCCATAATTTCGTATTTTGAAATTAGTGATAAGAGCTAAATATAATGAAAAGCAATTAAAGGTATTTTTAATAAATTTTGCCAAAATTTTTACTAAATAATGGTGGGTATGCAAAGGTTATTGAAAATTTTAAACTTTTGATGTTGGAAACTTTTCTAACTTTTACCAAATTTATTATATAAGGATATTTTTTTAAATCTTGGAAAGCTAAATATCTAATCATATTTTCATAAGTTTATTGCTTTCCCTCAGTATTCTAGACATTAAATATTCTACCTTATTTATTCTGTAACACATACATATGTATATGTAAGTGTGTGGGCTTAAGTAAACTAGTCTGTGAGTCAGCCCACTATTAACTGCAAGAACTGGAGGCTGTACTTCCGTTTCCTTGCATTGGAATAATAGACAGCTTGTCATTGGCTACAACACACATTACATACTACACAACCAACTTGATAGAACTACATAGCACTATTACATACCAAATTGCTCAAAACTTCTGCTACTACTACAACTTTTCGATGCCAGAACTTTTTAAAAGTACAGTAACAACTTTAAAAATAAATGACAACTGTTGGTAAGTATTTATTGAAAGTTTTTGTTATCTATATTTTAGTCATTTGGTAATCTCTGTTATTTATGTTGATAAAATAACTTTCTGAATAACATACAATGTATTGACTTGAATACTATTCTCTCACTTTAATAGACAATTAAATTGTCACATACTATAGTATATATAAATACCAGCACTGCAAGAAATTTTTTAAATAGGTTTTTTTATTTTTTCAAATATTTAACATCTTTAAACCATCAATATTTTTATTATCATTCTTTTTTATATATATTGTTACATGAGTCAACAAACCGGTTAATAATTGGATAATATTGCACTGAAAGGAAATGGTATACAATAGAATATCTTGATTAATTTTTTTCCCCCCTTTATGTATAAATTCAGTAGAATATTATCTTCAAAATACTCCATCTATACAGGAATTGAAGTCAGGGTAGAAAAAGTAGATTTTTAATAATCAAGGGAGGCTATTCTGATTTCTCATCGGTAGTTGTGAGGTTATTTACCTGTTGCAATTATAGAACTTGTAGTTTAACCCTTGATCAACCTGTCTGAAAAGATCCCAATGATCAAAGTCATTGCAGCCACAGCCGTCTATCTTTTTAGTAATATCAAAGACTACTTTGCATAATGTGTTCCTTTTTTTAATGGCCGGTTGATATTTGTAGAAAATTTGTCAACTATTAATAACAGATAAATTGACTAATTGGGACTCACTCATTTGTGGAAGAAATTCAGATGTTAGTCTTGTTGCCGTTGTTTAGACCCAGGTCACTGCTCATCAAACAAACCTTCCAGCTATGGTCATTTTGCCTGATTCCTATGCTGTGAAAAGTCAGTACTACATTACTCAATGAATCCATTTCCAAAAAGGGTAGGACGTGATTTGAGGATGATTTGTCCCTTGTTTCTAGCAGTTTGAACAGCCACATAAAAAAATCCTTCATTGGTTCAGTTTCAAATGGGTGTAGATTATGTATTGGTTGATTATAATACAAGACTGTTTTCATGATATGTGTAATGATTAAAACTTGTAGAACTCATTGCTGTGTTCTGTTGCAAGCAACTCTATAGGATCACAGAACTCTCTCTTTACTCTTTGACTTGTTTCAGTCATTTGACTGCAGCCATGCTGGAGCACCGCCTTTAGTTGAGCAAATCGACCCCAGGACTTATTCTTTGTAAGCCTAGTACTTATTCTATCGGTCTCTTTTGCTGACCCGCTAAGTTACAGGGACATAAACACACCAGCATCGGTTGTCAAGCAATGTGTGTGTGTGTGGGGGGGGGGACAAACACAAACACATATATATACATATACATATATACGACGGTCTTCTTTCAGTTTCCATCTACCAAATCCACTCACAAGGCTTTGGTCGGCCTGAAGCTATAGTAGAAAGCACTTGCCCAAAGTGCCACGCAGTGGGAATGAACCCGGAACCATGTGGTTGGTAAGCAAGCTACTTACCACACAGCCACTCCTGCGCCTATAAAATATTGAGGATTCTCATAAAAGCAACTTTCAATATCTCTGTAATTGTAATAGTAACGTATCTCACAGAGAGTTCTAGCAAATCCATAATCCCATGGCAAATGTTGAAGTGTCCCTTTTGTAAAAGTAATATTGTTGGTTGCCCTGTCAAGAGAAGATCACTGGCAATACATAATCATTGTTTTATTGCCATAGATGAGCTGTAACAGAGCAAACTTACAAAAATTTTTTCTGTCTTTATAACATAGCCACCGGACGCTTGTGTGTCTTCAGTGATATATTCTCTGTTTGGGGCTTTTAATTCAGGTCTCTGGTTTGGATGTAATATTTTTCCATCCTTCTTTAAAATTTGGAGACACTGACAGTCAAACACTTTCAGCTTCTATGATACAAACCCACAACTGAAATACCTGATTTTCTTCTTTCAAAGGATAATTCAACTTTAAAAGAAATAACTTTTTAGACATGATTGCCCACTCTTCTCTTGAAGTCTGCATGTCTAGCGCTGAATTATGGAAGTCTCTCCCTTTTCAGAGTGAAGAAAATTGCGGAGTAAAAAGAAAAAAATTGGTTTTAGTGATATATGTATGTTTAAATAAAAAATTGTCTCCACTTAAATGTAATTACACACACATACACTCCCCCTCTCTCTCACACACATATGATGGGTTTCTTTCAGTTTCCTTACCCTAAATCCATCAAAAGGGTTTGGTGAGCTCAGGGATATTGTAAAAGACAATGGGCCAAGATACCATTTAATGGGATCTGTGTGTCTGGAAAATTAACTTCTTAACCACAACACCATGCCTGCATCATAACACACACATAAACATTATATATATAAATATATACATATATATACTAGACTACCCATGACTCGTTGGGTCACCGGGGAAGTCCGAGTTTCCTAGCAATGGAGTTTTGTTTTGTGAGTTTTTTTCTTTTCCATGATATTTCACATGCTTTCAATGAATGTGACATCGAAATCATGCGTAAACAGTTCCTTTCCCCAGAAAAAGGAAAGATTTGGCTGCTATTTCTTGCATGCCCAGCCACCTTGTAACAGTTATTTTGTGTCTTTTGATCGCAAATAGCTGCTATGTGGTTGTAGAGCATGCTAGGAATAGCAGCCAAATCTTTGGAGGTGAGATATGTTGAATGCACTCGAAAGAAACCTATGGAAAAAACTATTTCACACCAAGTTGCGAATAAATCTTTTTACGAAATGCTTACCGTATTTTTAAAGTCAGTTTCACTTTAAAATATTTTGCCCATCATAATGTGTCTAAGGGAAAGGTTAGAGTTTCTTCCCTGTCTGGGTTAAATTATTTTCGGAGTATCTTCCCATTATGCACCAGTTTGGCTGTGTAACATTGTAAGCAAGCAAGCAAGATTGAATTTCATTTTTATATATATATGTAATCAGCTGATAATCAAATTTTCACTATTCTCATAGTCACTGATCAATAAGAGAAAATTTTGTGAGAATTTATGCTACCTAATGATGATGATTGATATTCTGACATAAATTATGATGTATTGGTATGGAAGCAATATCTCGGTATATATTCTGCATATTGAATGTTATCCTCTATATATCTATTTCCATTTCAGATTAATACATCAGAGACAATTGAAGATTGTAGTCATGTTGTCAATGGTATTGTTGGTGCTGTTGATGGCTGAGAGCTGCTGGTGTGTGGATCATATTTATAATGTGAAAGAGAACAATGATTTAAACAGTTACATTGGAGATATTGTCACTGATATACATTTACTGGATAATATACAGTCTCGGGATAACAACAACAAACTGACATTTAATGTACTCCATGGTAATACTGATGGAGATGTTCAGTTATTTAATGTTACACCTGGAGGACAAATATACACAGCTGCCATGCTGGATGCAGAAACCCTGTGTCAATATAACGTGGAATGCTTCAGGATATTGGAAATAGCAGTTCAGCATGGCCATTCATTTCTGAAAATATTGGAAGTCAAAGTTATGATAGAAGATGCCAATGATAATTCTCCCATATTTCCAAATAAGGAATTTCACTTGCAATATGAGGAAAATGCATTGATAGGAACAAAAGAAATACTTCCAAATGCCATTGATAAAGATGTCAGTATTCAGAACACAATGATCAATTATAAATTCAAAGAGGATGAAGATATTCCTTTTAAATTGGTCTTATCACATGATTTAAGTGAAACTGATTTACTCGAGTTAGTTTTGGAAAACAAGCTAGACCGAGAAACAAAATCTAATTATCACATCCAACTAGTTGCTACAGATGGGGGAACACCACCAAAGGAAGGTGTAATGGATATAAATATCTTAGTGAAAGATAAAAATGATAACTCACCTGTATTCTCTCAGAGTATCTACAATATAACAGTAAACGATAAGCACCAAATAAACAAACCTATATTCATTTTTTCTGCTACAGACATGGATGAGGGAGAAAATGGGAGAATTTCATACATAATTAGTTCTAAAACACCAGAAACAATGAAAACACTGTTCAGATTAGATAAAGTAACTGGAGAATTATTTATGACAAAAGAATATAAGTTTGGAAAATTATATAAATTATTTATTGAAGCCAAAGATAATGGCATTCCTCACAGAATTTCAAGAGCTACTGTTCTTGTAAATGGTGTCAGTCATCTTAACAATCCACCAAACATTGATGTTAAATTTGTTTTAAAGACAACTGGAAACACAGCTGTCATCTCAGAAGCAACTCAAATTCACAGCTTTGTTGCTTATGTCAAAGTTATTGACAATGACAGTGGAGTAAATGGACATGTGAAGTGCCATTTGCAAAATAGATACCTTCAGCTTATCTCAATATCTGAAAAGAAATACAAAGTTGTTGTCAAGAGTGAAATAGATAGAGAGAGTGAGAAGAGATTTAATTTCACGATTAAATGTCAAGATAATGGTTTATCTCCATTGAAAGTACGGAAACAGTTTTCAATGTTGGTTACCGACATAAATGATGTACAACCTCAGTTTAGTCAGGACACATTTAAGTTTCTCACCTATGAAAATGAACACAAAGACTTCCCTGTTGGATATGTCAATGCTACAGACCCAGATATTGGAGATGGAGGACAATTAACTTATTCTCTATTATCTAATGGAAAAGATGTTCTACCATTTCAGATATCTGATGTGGGATTTATTTCCACAACTGAGTCACTAGACAGAGAAGAAAAGAACATGTATGAGTTTAAGGTTTTAGTAAAAGATAAAGGAACACCATCACTGGAGAACACAGCAAATGTTGTTGTTGAGGTTATGGATTTAAATGATAATTCTCCCTATTTCAGTTTCCCTAATGTTGACCCTTTCAGTCTTAATGTCCACTACCATCCCCGCTCTGACCATGATATCACAGTTGTTAGGGCCTCTGACAGAGACAGTCAACACAATGCCTTCCTCACATATGAAATACTCAGAGGAAATGAGAAACACTTATTTCAAATGAACCATCACTCTGGTGTCTTATCTTTCTCTCGCTCACTTTACCAAAATGATGCTGGATTCTATGAACTGGAATTAGGTGTGAAAGACAGTGGCAGTCCAGTTCTGTCATCAACAACAACTTTCTCTTTGACTTTAACAGTTAGTAACAACACATCAAAGTTGTTTAAGACCCCTTCAAAGACAACAACAGAATCAAGTAATGGTCTCCAATTGAATGTGATGATTGTTATTGTTATAGCAGCTGTGATAGTATCAGTTGTTATAGTGATCTCTATATCAATCTGTATAGTTCATAGACTGAAGCAGACAGATAGCAACCATGATAATAGTGTTGATATGTACCACAAGGTTACACCTACATTAAACATCCAATCAAAATATACATTTGACCCTACTTGTGTTCTTCCTGGAGTTCAGTACACAGTAGAGAGAAACATGACCAAATCTCAACAACCAACGGTGGACATGGAAGATATTCACTGCAGAACTGCGTTATGTGATAGATGGGGTAATTCAGCTTTCACTGAACCATGTGAACAGGTAAGATATGTAATAGTTAATTACTAGTTGTTTGAATTACAAACCTGAAGTCTAGTATTTCTTAAGTTGGTTTTGTTTAAATTTGTGTGCTTTTTTTAGTGACCCTTATTTGCAAGTTATTTCTTGTTGGACAACAACTATTTACAAGTAAAATATTCTAAGTATGGTCATAATTTATTTTCAATACTTTGTTTTATAATTTTTATTTTGAAATATTGACAACCTTAAAATGCTGTGTGTGTGTGTGCGTGTGTTTGGAATGCCCATAAAATTATGATAATAGAATGGCTTTATGTACTTCTATTTAGATATTCACTCCAAGAGAAGAAAGTATGTCTCCAGGATACAGAGAATTAAACAGTACTGACCAATTCAGTGAGATGTTAACATTGTCATCTCACACAGATAGCAGTCAAGGCTGGAATGTCGGTAGTACTGGACATTATGAGGAACTGCCTGGTAAGTTAGGAACACTAGATATTTGTGCAACACTACAACATGGCATATGTAAGTATGTGTGTATCTAAACATGCATGCATGTATAGCTTAGACGTTCATAGTCAATATAGAACATGGAAATACGTTGAGTAAATTTTCCCAATATTATTCTTACTTTTGACATTTTTCTCCTTATTTCCAAAGTCTGTTGAGCATTAACATCAGTTGTGTGTTGCCAAGACATGTGAACTTCATTCACTCTAGTGAAGTCTTGGAAGCTTAAAAAATTCTTGTTTAGTCTGAAGTAGAATCTGTTTTAGTGGCTCTTTTTTAACTATAAGTCATTTATCAGTTTTTGAAAACATTCTCTATCATGTGCATTGACATCTCTATGATTAGCAGAAATTAATACTCTAGGTTTGTAAAATAGGGATTTCACTAGTAGCAGTGCATTGGCAGAATTGTTTGACAGTTAGACAATATGCCAAATAGACCATTAAATTCTGAGTTCAAATCTCAAGTTGACCTTGATGAGATCTGTACTCAGAATTTAGCCTTTCATTCTTCTGGAGTTGATAGAACTTAGTTACACTCAAGTCCTGGGATGTAATTAATTAATACTGATATTTACTTGGTTTCATCAAGCAACATGTGCTTTAATGGTTGATGATGAGGGAAGAACACCAATGGCTGTAGTATTTCTGTAAAGAGCAGCAATCCCAACTATTATCAGCTTCAAAAGACACAATTATGAAGAATACTACAAATTCTATAATTAAAGAGATATGTAGTATGTCCATTGTCATGCTCTAGGCAAGTCAAAAGAAGAAGAATATGAGGTATTTTGATTGTAGCTTTGAGTAAAGAAGGTTTCGATGTTAGTATTTAGATGTGTCTGAATGTAGATATGACCATCTCTGTACAACTGAGATTTTGTTTTTGAAAACTGCCATCAAGAGGAAGAGAAATGATGTGAGTACTAGAAAGCTATCTTTTTTACAATACTTGTTCTATAGAACAAATTAGAGGTTGCCTTTTGAATTAAGTTCTAAGATGTAATGGACTCATGGAATCTCTATATCATAGTGAACCTTTCAGGAGATGTCAAATATTACAAACAGTTTCCATATTCAGTCTAAAATTGCTGTATGTTTTTGTGAAACCTGTATCCATGTAAAAGAGGAACTTTTTTGTTTTGTTCAGTGTATTTTTTCCTGAATTGTACTTTCTCCAAGCAAATTACTTTCTGTGTTATGTCTTGTGTTTGAAGATTATATCAGGTCGTCAAGTATGAAATTTGTAGAAAAGAAAAAAGTTTGCTAATGTTTTATAACTACAAGGAATAATTTTATTCATTAAAGTATGCACCCATATTATCAAGACACTTTTGCCATTTCAGTGGTATCTTGTCCAGCCTGAAACTGTAAAAACCTGATAATCTAGAGTCAATAAAATCTTGGAAGGCTTGTTTTACAGCATTGTCAGAATAAAATTTTTTTTCTATAAGAAAGTTATACAAATTCTGGAAGAAGCGGTAGTTAGTGGGGGCAAGATAAGGTGAATATGGTGGATGATGGAAAACTTCCAACTCTGTAGTTTCACCAAAGTCACTTTTATGATGTGTGGTCTGGCGTTTTTTTTACAATAAAATAGGAGTGGATCTGTTGAGTAATCTAGGCTGTTTTTTTGTAAGTTTCTGCATTATTTGGTCCATTTGGCTGCAGTATACTTCGGCTATGATTGACGAGCCCGGTTTAATGAAATCATAATAGATCACATCTGTGCCAGACCACCAAACACACACCATCAGCTTCTTTTGATGAATTTTGCATTTTGGCCTGTATTTTGGTGGTTTGTCTTTGTCCAACTATTGTGCTGAACATTTATGGTTGTTGCATTCGATCCATTTCTCATCACATGTTACAATTCGATTAAAAAATGATTCATTATTGTGATGAGAAAATAGCATAATGCAGGCTTCCAAACGTTGCTGCTTTTGATTTTCATTGAGTTCATGTGGAACCCACTTATCCAGCTTTTTCACCTTACTGATTTGAACTAGGTGAGTCAATATTGTTTGCTTGCTAACACCAAATAACAATGATAAATTACGGGCACTTTGAGATGGATCTATCTCGACGATGGCTTTCAGTTTGTCGCTATCCACCTTTGTTTCTGGTTGACCACATTGCTCATTTGTGAGGTCAAAGTTACCAGAATGAAATTTTGCAAACCAATTTGATACTGTCTGCTGTGTAATAACATTAGAATGAAATACTCCATTAATATTCCGAGCTGTCTGTGATGCTGCATTTCCAAGAAAGAATCCATATTTCAAAACTGTACGAATTTCCGACTTATCCATATCTAAACAAAAATAGCAAAAAATCGATTTATAAATACCTTATAAAGTGCAAAATTAGTTGGAATAAAGAAATAGATGTTCCAACTTTCTAAGAAAAAATAATGATTGTCAAAATATAATAATGGCGCAAAATGTGCAGCTGTCAAAGTTTACCATTAACTTACTACAAATTTCATACTTGACGACCTAATATTTAGTCTATTCAGAAGAATCTTAGAATGGCCTTAACAACATTAGCCAACAAAAAGATTCCATTGTCACGGCTATATATTTTTTAAACAGCATCTTGTTTTATTTTGTTTGTTTGTTGTTTATATATATCGAGAATATTTTCCTTTTTCATGCATTACAATGCAATTTCTTATAAGTTTTCTGACAGATTTATGCTTCTATACTTGAAAATTTTCTTTAGGATTGCCAACATAGTCTGAAAACTTTCACACAATAAGGAAGTTAAAAATGAAAATAAAAAAAGTGGTTATATAAGAATAGTGCAGCTTGGTTTCTCTTTAAAAATCTTTTAAAATGATCCTTTATAAACTGAAGTTTCCATTCCTGAAAAATCAGTCAATTTACGTAAACAATCTTATGATTACTTATATCTACTTATACACCGTTTCAACAATATATGGATATGTGTAAACAAAGGTTCGATATGGACATAACTTAGAAATGAAATTCCAGTTCATATTGTATAGAATGCATTTTAAATGGTTTATAAACCAATATATTTCCAGATCTATGCCGTTACCAAAGTGATCTCACATGGAGTAGGAGGAATCGACTTCCACACACACTTGATAGATCAAGGGGAGATAACAACAATGGCTATAAATATCAATCTTATATTGACTCAAACACTTCCTGTTATCCTGACCATGTGCCTTTGACTATATCTAGTACCACATCTAACATAACTGAACAACCATCTATAGCACCAATGACAAGTCAGTTTACTTCAGACTGTAAACCACCTCTGCCAGCTGTACCTAAAGTAACAACACTACCAAAGGTACCTTCAGTACCTCAGGTACCTATTCTATCTACACTAAACAACTAACACCATCCCAATACTTGACCAATTAACCACCATATTCAACATTCAGGCAAATTTTGAATTATATGCAAAATATGAACAGAAAATTTGGTAATCTTTCACAATACGGTGTTTAAAAAGTAAATAAAAATTAAAGGGGAAATAACAAGGGGAGATAAAATAAGTTAACTTACAGTTAAACAACGTAGGCGTTGGCTAAAGCGACCAAAATGTGAACAAAAGTCTTTTACTTTGGTACAGAATTCCTCCATATAAACTCTTGTTAATAGGAAATGAACAAATTGTCTGATGTTCCAAATTGATGTCGCAATTTTCTTTTTACCTGCATCCACATATTCTCCACAGTTTGCATATGGATGTCATTTGTTGGATCTACAAAGTTCTCCTGATGTATAATTACTTCATGAGTGTACATGCTGTTATTTAGGTATGAGAACCTAATTATCTCCCCTAGTTGTTATTTCACCTTTAATTTTTAATTAGTATTTTAAACACCATATTCTGAAAGAATACTGAAAATTTACTGTTTTTATCTCATAAAGTCTCAAAATGCTGTTATCTTATAACTTGTCATAATCAATATAAACAAAGTTCTTACTACTACCATCACAGTTGACAATTAGACAGACTATAATTCATCTTAAACCAAATATTTTTAGAAATTTCATTATATCAACCTTGTGTTAATTATTTGTTTAAGGTCTGCTCATGAGAATAATTCTTCTGTGAGGGTAATTAGCTCAGATGGTAGAGCACTCATTTAGCATGTGGACGGTATCAGGATTCATGCTTGTGTTCTCTGTGTCATAATTTTAGTGCATACTTAAATTTCAAAGTGGCACTCCAGCATGGTTACTGACCAATGATTGAGACAAGTAAAAGGCACAAAATATAGTCTACAATAAGATTTTAACAAAAGCATTATGAATTTATCTAGGTTTAACTACAGTTAAGTTAGTTATATACTTATATACATGAATCATGAAATTCACAAGGAAATAGTTGCTACTGCCTGGTGTAAATATGATTGAAATAATGTCTCATTATAACCAAATAACAAGTAAAGCTTGTTATCAATTTTATACTTTGTTCAGTCATCCCATTTATAATATTATTGTATATATTTTAAATATACATTTAAAGGATATTCTCACTGCAGTAACTTTTTTAAAAACTCATTTTCCAGATTGTCTCACTGGAACTATAATTATTCAGCTATTGAATCTCAGATAGAAACAATTAAAATTAGAAATATATTAATTTAATTTAATTAATAAAACCTCGAATCTTTGCAAGTTAAATGTATCTTTCAAGAATTTATTTCACAATATGGTTAAAATATAAGCATATAACCCTACCCCTACTCCACTCCACCTCCACAATAAAATTAAAAAAATATATTGTTCATAATCTCATAACTGAAAAAGTAGTTTTGAAAAAAATGTAAGTAGTATAAACAGTTCCAATAAAAAACTATTTTCTAGAAATTAAAATTTTTATTACTTAAAAATGTCTCCAGCCTTAGAAGAAAAATATGAATTGGTAAAAGAAAGGTGTTTATTTCATTTAGAGCTAAATAGAATTAAATATTTACATTGTTTGTTATAATTCCTTACAACTCTGCTTTAATTCCTTACAAGACTGGTCAAATTTAATAGAACTGTATCTGTTTTCTAAAGCTAACTTCTCTCTCTAAATATGAATTTCTTAGCCACAACTATTAGAGTTAGTATAGAACTTCATTCAAAGCCATAATTTTGTATTTTGAAATTACATCTACAATGCAGTAATGAAATTTTTTAAATATTTAATTAATTTTTAGGAGAAATGTCAAATGCTGCTGCATGTTTAATAGGAAAGTTTAAACAACTAAATAAACAAGAAAAAAGCAACTTACAAAATGTTTTATAAAGTTTACTAAAGTTATAAAGTTGCATTTTTCTCTTTTGTAAATAAAAAATAGCTCATACATATTTTAAAGTAACAGATTGCATACAATATTGCCTTGAATATTCTAGACACTATTTTCATTTGTACATACATTTTATATTTGGACATACATACACATTCATATAAGTTTGTGTGTGTTAGTAAACTAGTCTGTGAGGCAGCCCATCATTAATTGCAAGAACTGGAGGCTGTATTTCCGTTTCCTTGCATTGAAATAATAGACAACTTGTCATTGGCTACAACACACATTACATACTACACAACCAACTTCATAGAACTATATAACACTATTACATACCAAACTACTCAGAACTCCTGCTACTACTACAACACTTTGTTACCAGAACATTGAAACTGTACAATAACAACAGTATATACAATAGACAACTATTGGTAAGTATTTTTAGAAGTTTCTACTATATGTAAATTACTTATATAGACATTTAGCAACATCTTTCTGCAAAAGTCTTACTAAAGTGATTTCACTAGCTCAGACAGTTTGGTAAAGTCATGAATTGGCTCTTATAGAATATATTTTATATAGATATTTATTTATTATAAGATGAGAAATGAATACTAATATAATTAGCTTTTTTTTGTATAATATTTAGAATATCTTTATCCTATGTTATTACTAATGTAGGAGTAGACTCAGGCAAAAATAGTGATATAATTGACTATTAAGATTATTTACTTGATTATTCATTTGTTTATTTAACTGCTTCATCTGAGAAAGAGGGGACCGCACCACTTGGCCCACTTTTTTCAGTACCTTCTAGACTTGTTGGAGTAACTTATCCTCAAAATGGAGACATTACTGAATGCTTGCAACTGAGTGAGCTCTACTACTGGCATACATGGACCAGGTGTTGGGGCAACAGATAAAGATGAGGTTGTTTCTCTTAGGTTGTGAACTAGCCAGTACATAAAATAAATAGTTGTCATTAGAATACATTCCAAGTTTGTGTCAGTTCTAAGCTATAACAGTTTGTAATATTTGAAGAATGGTGACAAACTTTTGTTTCACTTCAAATAAAACATCATCAACTTAATGTCAAGCTTCCATACTGACAGAGATTAGACAGGGTCTGACAAGTCAGAGGACTATATCATGTATTAGTGTTCACTTTAGTATGCTTTATATGGCCAGATGTCCTTACACCAACTACTTTACAGAGGGTACTGGATGCTTTTTACATGATACCAACAAGAGTGATGATCATGTAGTGACTTGCAAGGCTAAAGGCAGAAAGTGGCCCCCATATCTGAAGGAGAACAAAAGAGAGTGAGAGATGTCCTAGATGGAAGGCTGAGGGAGGTTATGTAAAAGGAAATGAGGGGGAGAGGAGAAACAAGGAAGCGGAAAGGGATTGGTAACACAAGGAGGGACGGAGTTGAAAGGACATAGTGTGGGTTGTGTCAAGGGAAGGATGTCTAAGGTTATCTAACACTATATGAGGGCAAATATGGGCAGAAGTTGTGAGAAAAAGGGGACAGGAAAAGACATGGGTGAAAAGAAATCCTGAGAGTCATTGATGGAAAATGAAATGTGGTGGTGAGTCTTGGAGGTAGATCAGAGATATGTTGAGGATGAGGCAAAGGGAAACAGGCAAGAGAGAGGTGCTTTGTGTCCCACAGAAGTTGAAGAATACTTCGTTTCTAATCAAATATGGCATAGCTGTTACACAGGACATAATTAGGTTTGAGCATGAGAGGGAACCTGTCTGGGCAAAATAAATGACTAATGTTTAAATGGGAGAATTCAGAGATAAACTATTCTGGCCAAAGACAAGTAAGTCTGCTTCATACTAAAGTGTCTGACAGGCAGGTTGAAAATAATTCATCGATAATATGCATTGGAATGGAAGGAAGTTAACTTTATTCTCTCTGATATATAGGATTAAAATGTATTTGAAGAGGAGGGAGTACTTTTGAATTTATGATCTTGTTGTGTTACTTTCATGTTATGTAGTTAATATATGATTTCTAAGACGAAGTCTCTACTGAATCTTACATCATTTGCTTCTAGCCAAGTAAGTTAAAAATAGATCATTTTGACAACAACAATAATGATGTATAATTGAAAAAAAAAAGAACAAAAGAAACAAAGTTGTCATTGTAGATATTTTTAATTTTATAAATGATTCCATTGTTACATCTGCATAGTTATATAATATGCCAAAAGGAAGTTCATATGAATATAGTACTCAAAATAAATAACATAAATATGTAAACTAGAGATAATATACCATCTTTTTTTTTATATATTTGATTTCTTTTCAGCTCGTTTACACTTACACATAAGATATCAGCCATGTTGTTAATGATAATGTTGGTGCTCCTGATGGCTAACAGATGCTGGTGTGTAGATCATATCTTCCATGTGAAAGAGAACAATGATAGACACAGCTATATTGGAGATATTGTCAGTGATACAAACTTACTGGATAATATACAGTCTCAGGATGATAGCAACAAATTTTCATTTAAAATACTGCAGCATAGTACTGACAGAGATGTTCAGTTATTCAATGTTACATCTGGAGGACAACTATATACAGCTGTCATATTGGATGCAGAAACTCTGTGTCAATATAATGTGGAATGTTTCAGGATATTGGAAATAGCAGTTCAGCATGGCCATTCTTTTATCAAGTTATTAGAAATCAAAGTTATGATAGAAGATGTCAATGATAATTATCCCATATTTCCAGATAAGGAATTTCATATCCTCTTTGATGAAAGTACCCCAAAAGGAATAAAAGAGATCATTCCAAATGCCTTTGATAAAGATGTCACTATTCAGAACTCAAATATTTCTTATCAACTGAGGAATAACCAGGAAAATACTTTTCAATTGTCGGTCTCAAAAGTTTCTAATAGGAAAAGTAAAATTGAATTGCTTTTAGTGAAACGATTAGACAGAGAGAGAAAGGAAACTTATAATCTTCAAATAATTGCTACAGATGGGGGATCTCATTCTAAGAAAGGGCTAATGGATTTAAGGATATTAGTAGAAGATAAAAATGACAATGCTCCTGTATTTTCCCAGAATATCTACAAGGTGACAGTAAATGAGACACAAGAGAGAACTAAACCTATTGTCATTTTATCAGCAATGGATTTAGACAAAGGTGATAATGGAGCGATTGTATATAATTTTAGTCCTCTTACTTCAGAAAAAGATATGAAATTCTTTATTTTAAATCAAACATCAGGAGAGCTATTTTTGAAAAAAGAATTTCAGTTTCGAAAATTTTATGAAGTATTCATTGAAGCCAGTGATAAAGGTAAACCACCAATGACCTCTGTTGTCACTGTTCTTATTAATGGAATGAGTCACCTTAACAATCCACCAAACATTGATGTCAAATTTATCTTAGAGTCAACTGGAAACACAGCTGTCATCTCAGAAGGAACTCAAATTCACAGCTTTGTTGCTTATGTGAAAGTTACTGACAATGACAGTGGAGTAAATGGACAAGTGAAGTGTCATTTACAAAATAAATACCTTAAGCTAATTTCATTGTCTGGAAAGAAATACAAAGTTGTTGTCAAGAGTGAAATAGATAGAGAGAGTGAGAAGAGATTAAATTTCACCATTAAATGTCAAGATAATAGTTTACCTCCATTGACAGTGGAGAAACAGTTTTCTATGCTGGTTACTGACATAAATGATGTACAACCTCAGTTTATTCAAGACATATATAAGTTCCTCACCTATGAAAATGAACACAAAGACTTCCCTGTGGGATATGTTGATGCTACAGACCCAGATACTGGAGATGGAGGACAATTAACCTATTCTCTGTTGACGAATGGAAAAGATACTCTACCATTTCAGATATCTGATGTGGGATTTATTTCCACAACTGAGTCACTAGACAGAGAAGAAAAGAACATGTATGAGTTTAAGGTTTTAGTAAAAGATAAAGGAACACCATCACTGGAGAACACAGCAAATGTTGTTGTTGAGGTTATAGATTTAAATGATAATGCTCCCTATTTCAGTTTCCCTAATGTTAACCCTTTCAGTCTTAATGTCCACTACCATCCCCGCTCTGACCATGATATCACAGTTGTTAGGGCCTCTGACAGAGACAGTCAACACAATGCCTTCCTCACATATGAAATACTCAGAGGAAATGAGAAAAACTTATTTGAAATGAACCATCACTCTGGTGCCTTATCTTTCTCTCGCTCACCTTACCAAAACGATGCTGGATTCTATGAACTGGAATTAGGTGTGAAAGACAGTGGCAGTCCAGTTCTGTCATCGACAACAACATTGTCTTTGACTCTAACAGTTAGTAACAACACATCAAAGATATTTAAGACCCCTTCAAAGACAACAACAGAATCAAGTAATGGTCTCCAGTCTAGTGTGATGATTGCTATTGTTATAGCAGCTGTGATTGTGTCAGTTGTTATAGTAATCTCTATATCAATCTGTATAGTTCATAGACTGAAGCAGACAGATAGCAACTATGATAGTAGTGTTGATATGTACCACACAGTGACACCTACATTAAGCGTACAATCAAAATATATATTTGATCCTACTTGTGTTCCTCCTGGAGTTCAGTACGCAATGGAGAGAAATCTGAAGAAATCTCAACAACCATCAGTAGATACAGAAGAATTTCACTATAGAACCACGGCAAGTGATAGATGGGATCACTCAGTTTTAAGACCTCATGCACAGGTAAGATAATTGATAGACTTCTTAAAACAATTGAATGCAAAATATCATACATCTTCTGTTTCTTTTGCCAAAATCAAAACTAAATTCCTTATTGTGTAAAAGTATTCTCATGTAATCCTTATTCTTTAAAATACTTTTCATGATCCTGAATATCAATGAAAAGTAACTAAACAATTATTAGTTGTAGTTATATAATACTGAATCTAAATAAATCTAATAGATTGTTTCCAAAACAAAAACAAAAAATATAAAAAATAAAAAAATAAAATAAAGCAAAACAAATATTGTAAAATTCACAATGCAGTTGCTTTCTTTGATGATTATGAAATTTATTTCTATGTTGTATATTCTATGATATGGTCATATCTGTGTCATAAAGTAAAAGTATATTTATTCTATAAATGTTAAAAACAGTCCAACATATATTTTAATATCATGTTTAAACTCTTGTGCTGTGTATTTGTTTAATTTTATAAGTGTAAAACTTTATGATGATACACTGGATTTATGTAATTCTATCCAGATGTTTGTTTCAAGAGAAGAAAGTATGTCTCCAGGTTACAGAGAACTTAATGGTACTGACCGATTCAGTGAGAGGTCAACATTGTCATCTCACATTGATAGTGGTCATAGATGGAGTGTCGGCAGTGCTGGACATTATGAAGAATTGCCAGGTAAGTTAGAGACACTGAATGTTTCTACATTAGTAACATGTATGCTACTGATGATGAGTATTATTAATACAGTCATAATTACTCTTGACTATCAAATTTATCTTTAGAGAGCCAACGTTTTTTAATAGCCCAGTAGCAGAATGTTGGGCTCAAAATCATAAAGTTATGGGTCCAGTTTCTGTACTAGAAAGTGTCTTGTGTCCTTGAACAAGGTATATAATTTAATGCTGCACTCATCTACTCAGCAGAAATGAGTACCATGCAAGTGCTAATGTAGCCATTGCTCTCTTTACCTATCACATCTCTAATGTTCCATTAGCTCAATGGGTAGGAGGGCCAAGATATTGTCTGTGCCTGCTCATAACAGCATCAAGTGAAATCATGATACATGTTATTATTAAGTGATACTCATTTCTGTGTGAGACTGCTTTGGCTATACATACATTATATTTTGGTGTTTTGATTAGTTTAATTTGAGTGATCAAGTGTTTAATTTCTGAATATACATGTAATACTGGACTGGATTCGAACAAGGAACATTTACTTTGAAATTAATTGTAGTAGTGTTTTTTTTTTATGAATATATACTCACTAACATTTTAAATATATTTTAGTAATATTTTGGTGTATGGTTATGGTTCAACAAACAAGTTAAGCAAAAAAGATAACAATTTTAGTTCTTGTTAATTATCAGTGGCATTACAAAATGATATTCTGCCAAACCTGGGAACTATGCACAAAATTATTAGCACTGTATGGTCTAAAAGTGCTTAAAATACAGTTGTGTTCATGAACGTTAAAAATTGATTCAGTATAACTTCTACCACATTTACTTCCTAAAAATCAATCTATTTCTAGATCTGCGTCATTATCAAAGTGACCACACATGGAATAGGAGAAATCAAACACCAAACACGCTCAACAGATCAAGGGGAGATAACAATGGCTATCAATATCAACCAAACGTTGACACTAACACTTTCTCCTACCATGACCAAATACCTTTGAATATAACTGGTAACGCGTCTGACATAACTGATCAACCATCTTCAATGCCAATGACAAGTCAGTTTACTTCAAACTGTCAACCACCTCTACCAGCTGTACCTAAAGTAACAACACTACCAAAGGTACATTCAATATCACAGGTACCTCCCCCATCTTCAGTGCAAAACTAACTCCATACCTTGAATAAAAATTATGGACCACCATTATTTGCACTAATCAAATTAAATTAGAAATATAAAACGTGGAAGAAAATTTTAGTAACTATATCTCTATAAGGCAGAAAGGTGGCACAACACTACCGTACAGTTTATATTATTAATCTACAACCACAAATTTAATCAACCTAAATATTTCTTAAAACAACATATAAAATTTTTAATAATCGATCAAATTAGATACAATAAGCCAAACTTGCAAGAGTTTAATGCTCTTATTAGCAGCTGTTTTTGTAAAGGAATATTTGACTCTTCCTTTCATAATTGCATTTAAAAAAAAAATTATTCATTATTCAAAGCAGTACTTTCATATTCCAGGTAATTAAATAAACAGATTAACTGTTTAAGAATTATTTTCAAAAATCTTGTAAAGAATTTTTTAAATATATGACATATATAAAATCAGTAAAAAGTTAAAAACTATCGAAATACAAACTTTTTGTAAACTTTTCTTGAAATAATAGAAATGACTTTTTTTCCTTTAGGATTAAAACATTATTTTCAAATGTAAAAGTTTATCTAAAATAATGAATATATTGCTTGACATAAACCTTTCAGATATTATTAGGTTGGGGCATAATTATTGCATCTTTTTTTCAATAAATTTTATTCAAGAAAAACAATAACAACATTTAACAAAAACATCTTTAAATGATTATACCAGTGCATATTCACCATTTACTTCAATTTCTGCTTGGCGTTTTGTTTAAATTTTTTGTTGAATAAAGTTATTGAAAAAAAAGCCGCAGTTATTTTGCACCAACCTAATATTTATTTTCATCCCTTCAATTTATGTACAAATTACCAACACACAAGTATATGTAAGTGTGTGAGGTGAAAGTAAACTAATTTGTGAGTCAACCCATCATTAACTGCAAGAACTGGATGCTGTACTTCCGTTTCCTTGCATTAGAATAAAAGACAGCTTGTCATTGGCTACAACACACATTACATACTACACATCCAACTTCATAGAACTACATAACACTATCACATATCAAACTGCTCAGAACTACCTCTATTATAACTTTGTTGCAAGAACACTGAAACAGCACAGTAACAACTGTATAAGCAACTGACAACTGTTGGTAAGTACTTATTAAAAGTTATCCTCATGTGTGAATTGCTTATTTAGTTGACAGAAACCTTACCAAGTTCTACCATCTTGCCAAAAGAAAACAAAAAAAAAAGCAAAAGACTTGATTGTTATCATTCTTTATAGTAAAAACTTAAACTTGTCCTCTAATAATGTTTTTTTTTTAT
>NC_068994.1:38417780-38421673 GCF_001194135.2 Octopus bimaculoides | reverse complement strand
TTGTAGTTTTTGAACTATTTAATCTTTTGAAATGGTTTTATTAATAATGTTTTATTTAGTATTGTAAAACTAATCAGAATTTTCATTAGAATTTGAGTAAGTATAGACTATAATAAGAATGGAAATTTAACAGAGTACTCATGAAATTACACTTTTTCATTTGTAGTTATATAAGTAAAGTTAGAATATATTATTAGAATTTCCATTACAAATAGGAGTTCCGTATTGAGATAAGGGGAGATAATTCTTAACTGTTCTTGTTTTGTCAATAAGGCCTGGCAAATAATGAAGAAATTGTTCTTTAAGCTACTGAATAACTTCGACATTTAAAAGAAGTTGGAGTAAACACTGGTTCTAAACTAAGGTTTTGCACCATCAAGAAATACAAGGTTGCTTTGATGCAGTCGCTCAGCCTGTTAGAAATAGCAACTAAATTTACCTGCTATCTTACATGAAGACATGACAGGCCATGTTAGATAATATTCACACATGTCTCAAAAGAGACAGGATATCTAATACATCTACTTATATGAAACAGTAGGGTCTGATATATCTAGACATTTTTAGCGGTGTAAGAGACTAGGTAGTGTCTCTGTCAATAACTCATTATACATGTCATCTATTTTATGATTTGATTTCAGTTTGATGTGTACATGGTCTAAAGCTGTGTTTGATCGAGTTCTGTGTTTTTGTATGTGTGGTGGGAGTTCTATTAGTAAAGTATCTGACTGAATTAACCTAAATAAATTACTGGTATTTGCTTTGTTGCTTTAATTCAGTGAGCTCCTTCACTCATATGACCACCACGTACACATTGACAAATAGTACTTGACTATATACACATTGACACTCAGTATTAGATCAAACATATACATACAGATACACATAGACCCATAACATTATGGCATGCACACACAGTACATTATATATACACACATACATAGGCACAGTGTTTGTAATATCATACACACACACAATTTTACGCCCATTGAGAGAAATCATAAAATAAATTTAATGAAATTTTCATATCACATATCGGATGTATTTGAAGTTATCTCCTGGTTTTAATAATATATTATTGAAATAAATGAACATAATATAGGCCAGGAACTCCCTTATCAACACACACATTATTTTTAACATTATTTTCACCATTATTATTTGTACATGTTACTACAAAAATTTGAATGTCTCTGTCGCACAGTTTTTCTCCATGCTATTCAGTTCCAACATTTTCTCGTTGAGGCCTAAATAGCCCCCTCACCAAACAAAGACAAGCATGATGAGAAAAGCAAAACCGCAAAACAGATAGTACTGTGTTGGCTCAAGAACTGGATATCTCTAGTTGAAGAGATGAAGTCTAATGATAGCATATATAAGAATTTCTCAGTCTTCTGTTGAGGATTTACATGCCCAGCACTGCTCCAGCGACTGATAGGGATTTTACAAGTGAAAGCATAATCTAATCACATTAAAATCCCTTGTGTTTTTGTAGTGAATTAGTTTGTTACTCATCATAGCCAAAGCCATGCTGGATCAACACATTATTCCCATATGCATTAGCAAATTTAGTAGAAAGCTATTTTATATTTACTTTAATATCTGCTAAATATCCCTCATAAATATTACTTTTTGAGATTGCTTTCTGTGTATTATGTGACAGTTTTTGCAGTTTTCATTGCTTATGACATAAACTTGACACGTTAACAAAACTATTGATCAGTTTTGATAATCAAATGGTGATATATCTGAAGCAAAAGTAAATAAGAAACTACATGATAAAACGTTTTCATATTTTGAACAGTTAGCTGACCTTTTTAATTTGAATCCATATTGTCAGTAGATTGTATAAGCTTAAACATTTTGATAACCAAGTAACCTGATATTGTCTGTTTTCATGATACAAAACCACTTGTTTTAAAGTGTTTGGAATATTTCATTCCAGAAACTAATTTAATAATCTCAAAAAAGGAAATAAATAATGTTGAGAAATTCCTCAATTCTTGATAATTTTCAAAATATAAGTTATAGGTTTCATGAGAAATATTGTTATAAAGTGAATTGACATACATACATGCACACCCACATATAATGATATATAATTTTTTTTATCAGATTGGTCAACTATATACTATTGAAAATAGCCATGTTGTCAGTGATATTGTTGATGTTGTTGATAGCTGATAGTTGCTGGTGTGTGGATCATATCTACCATGTGAAAGAGAACAATGATATACACAGCTATATTGGAGATATTGTTACTGATACACACTTAGTAGATAATATACAGTCTCAGGGTGACAACAACAAACCGACATTTAAAATACTCCAGGGTGGTACTGATGGAACTGTTCAGTTATTTAATGTTACATCTGGAGGACAACTATATACAGCTGCCATATTGGATGCAGAAACTCTTTGTCAATATAATGTAGAATGTTTCAGAATACTGGAAATTGCAGTTCAATATGACCATTCTTTTATCAAGATATTAGAAATCAAAGTTATGATAGAAGATGTCAATGATAATTATCCTATATTTCCAAGCAAGCAATTTCACCTGCAGTTTGATGAAAATGATTTGAAAGGAACAAAAGAAATACTACCAAATGCCATTGATAATGATGTTAGTATCCAGAATTCTAAACTCTTTTATCAAGTCAAACAGGATGAAGACACTCCTTTCAAATTGCTTGTTTCTAAAAAATCAGATGGAACAGATTTATTAGAACTAATTTTGGAAGGTAACTTAGACCGTGAGACAAAAGAGATTTATACTATTCTGTTGATTACCATAGATGGGGGAACACCACGTAAAGAAAGTGTACTTGATGTAAAGATATTGGTGAAAGATAAAAATGATAACATTCCTTTGTTCTCCCAAGATACATACTACGTTACTTTAAATGATACACACAAGCCGAATAAACCTGTTGTAAGACTGTCTGCTACAGACTTAGATGTAGGGGAAAATGGAAAAATGTCTTATATTTTTAGTTCTAAAACACTAAATAAGATGAAACAGTGTTTTAAATTGGATGAAGTAACTGGAGAAATATTTTTAAATGAGGACTTTCACTTAGGAAAAGTCTATGAATTGTTTGTTGAGGCCAAAGATAATGGTAAACCATCAATGTCCTCAACAGCTATGGTTCACATTATTGGTATCAGTCACCTTAACAATCCACCAAATATTGATGTCAGATTTATCTTAGAGTCAACTGGAAACACAGCTGTCATCTCAGAAGGAACTCACATTTACAGTTTTGTTGCTTATGTGAAAGTTACTGACAATGACAGTGGGGCAAATGGACAAGTGAAGTGCCATTTACAAAACAGATACCTTCAGCTAATCTCAGTGTCTAAAAAGAAATACAAAGTTGTTGTCAAGAGTGAAATAGATAGAGAGACTGAAAAGAGTTTTAATTTCACCATTAAATGTCAAGATAATGGTTTACCTCCATTGACAGTAGAGAAACAGTTTTCTATGCTGGTTACTGACATAAACGATGTACAACCTCAGTTTAGTCAGGACATATTTAAGTTTCTAACCTATGAAAATGAAAACAAAGACTTCCCTGTTGGATATGTCAATGCTACAGATCCAGATATTGGAGATGGAGGACAATTAACCTATTCTTTGTTATCTAATGGAAAACATATTCTACCATTTCAGATATCTGATGTGGGATTTATTTCCACAACTGAGTCACTAGACAGAGAAGAAAAGAACATGTATGAGTTTAAGGTTTTAGTAAAAGATAAAGGAACACCATCACTGGAGAACACAGCAAATGTTGTTGTTGAGGTTATGGATTTAAATGATAATGCTCCCTATTTCAGTTTCCCTAATGTTAACCCTTTCAGTCTTAATGTCCACTACCATCCCCACT
>NC_068994.1:38407034-38417654 GCF_001194135.2 Octopus bimaculoides | reverse complement strand
CTATGAACTGGAACTAGGTGTGAAAGACAGTGGTAGTCCAGTTCTGTCATCAACAACAACTTTGTCTTTGACTCTAACAGTTAGTAACAACACATCAAAGATATTTAAGACCCCTTCAAAGACAACAATGGAATCAAGTAATGGTCTCCAATTGAATGTGATGATTGTTATTGTTATAGCAGCTGTGATAGTATCAGTTGTTATAGTGATCTCTATATCAATCTGTATAGTTCATAGACTGAAGCAGACAGATAGCAACTATAACAACAGTGTTGATATGTACCACAAGGTTACACCTGCATTAAACAACCAATCAAAATATATATTTGATCCTACTTGTGTTCCTTCTGGAGTTCAGTACACAATGGAGAGGAAGCTGAAGCCATCTCAGCAACCATTGGTAGACAGGGAAGGTATTTACTGCAGAAATATGTCAGCTGATAGATGGAATGAGCTGACTTTAAAAAGACCTCAGCAGGTGAGTTGCTTATATTTATTTGGAAATTCAAAGAAAACGTTGCATGTTTATCTGTTCATGTGATCTTGCATGAAATAAAACTCATCATCATCATCATCATCGTTTAACGTCCGTCTTCTATGCTAGCATGGATTGGACGATTTGACTGAGGAGTGGTGAACCAGATGGCTACACCAGGCTCCAATCTTATTTGGCAGAGTTTCTACAGCTGGATGCCCTTCCTAACGCCAACCACTTTGAGAGTGTAGTGTGTGCTTTTACGTGCCACCGGCACGAAGGCCAGTTAGGCGGTACTGACAACGGCCACGCTCAAAATGGTGTATTTTATGTACCACCTGCACCTGCACATAAAACTGTTTTATGTATATTTCAGAGCAATCATCTTAAGTAAATATTTTGAAATTGTTTTCTTTATATAAAACTCACACTATTACGCATTTAAATTGTTCTCTCTAATGTAGGTGTGTCTGCTATATATTTTCATACATTTTACAGTTAGTTCTTTGAAGAGAAGCACCATATGAATACTACAAAGTAAATTGACAAGATACAAATTTTTGACTCCCACAAATTAGTTTTAGTGTCAGAGGAATATTATATTCACTGGATATTAAATAATTGATAATATTCTTAGCCGTACTAGAGCTCTTATATATACACAAGTGTAGTAAACTATAGATGTGAATAAAACATGTTTGCTATTTTCATCTGTAGGCAACGCTATTTGAAACAGGTTCTTAGCCTGCGAAATATTCATTGGGAGCCAACTACAGTTATCTCCCTTGTTGAAAGTTCTAGAACATTCCAAGCAAACGTTGGTTAGTTCCCCCTTTGCTAGCATACAAGGCGTAACTGCTAAACCACACGCAAGAGGGCGTTAGAAGCAATATCGCCTACTTAAGAGCAAATTCCAATTGAATTTCTCTTTTTTACTCTAAGACGTGACTAGATCAACATCAGAGAGAGAGCCAAGCACATGGATTCGATAGTTTTTTCTACCAGCAACTCGCTATGGTATTCTATGCCTAATGCCTGTCTGAAAGTAATTTTTGTAGATTGAGTTCCTTCTATTTTCACACTGTCATCGTGAAACATGGCAAGATGTTCAGAATCTTTTACTTCAATCCCAAATAACTTTATTGAACATTGTGTACTCACAGTATGAATTTGTTTGTTACACATTTGAATAAAACCTTGGATATGAAGATATTCACGCACGGACGCAAGTGTTGTTGTTAGTTACTGCACCAGGGGAATTTCACAACCATTGGATTAATGACTTGGTCCAGTCATTAAAGTGTTAGCATCTTCACTAGCAACTTCCGTCACTAAATATCTGCAGAATGGCATTCCTATATTGCTTGGATAATATTATGACCAAATCATATACAATTTTTAAAGATAATTAAGAATCTGAATGCTGTTGTGATATTATTCATATCTTCAGTTTACTATGCTAACTAAATTATCTAATATATGATTCTAACATTCTATTGTAAGCTTGTTCAGATATTACAAACTTAATTCATAGTTATCTCTGTTAAGAGATGGTGATGTTGAAGACCTCTAGGAGACAAAGAATGCAAAATATGCTATGAATTTCTTCAATATTCTGATTGCTGTTTTGTGTCTAATTTCTAGATTTGGTATAAGTAATCTGTTGAAAAGTTAAGATCTAAAATAATGTCCTAACTGAAGGTTTCTTAAAATTGTTTTTAAATTTATGGTTTCTATTTTAATAACATTATAATGGTCTATTGGATTTATATTTTCAGATATTTGTTCCAAGAGAAGAAAGTATGTCTCCTGGTTACAGAGAACTAAACAGTTCTGACCAATTCAGTGAGATGTCGACATTGTCATCTCACACTGATAGTGGTCATGGCTGGAGTGTCGGTAGTGCTGGACACTATGAGGAACTGCCAGGTAAGTTAGAAATAGCATCTCTTAAGATGTAAGAAACTTTTAAATTAAATATTATATTTCATAATGAGATTGTAATACATATATTTAATTTAATGTGTTCATTCATTTTATGTTCATTATTCTTATGCTAGCATGAGCAGTATATTGAGGCAATGCTTTATTCCAAGAGATGTTTCTGTTGATAAGCCTTCATTGCTTTTCAAACAAGGGAGCTTTCATTCCAACAATCCCCAAAAGTACAAGACTAAAATATAATTTCAAATTAACGATTATTGTTCTTTTCTCACACTATAAAATATACATGTTAAGATATTGATTAACTAAGAAGTTCTATTAAAATTCATTCACATCAATTTTTCTTCCAAACTTCCTTCTCAGATCTGACAATAATCAAAAATCAATCTTTCTTCTAAACTTTCTTCTCATGACTGATCCATAATCAAGAAAGACAATGTAAATATTAGAAACATCTGAATTTAATTAAATTCTTCATTATCAATAAATTATCAAGCTGTTAAGAAATAGAAAATTTTGAACAAACCTACACAGAGGGAGAATAATTTTATGCATGAAAGAAATGTTAATGAAGTTAATTGTTGATCGCAAAGTAAATTAATGTACAAACTCAATATTTTTTAGACCTGTGCCGTTATCAAAGTGACCATACATGGAATAGGAGAAATCAACTGCAAGACACGCTCAACAGATCAAGGGGAGATAATAAATATGGATATCACCATCAACCTAACATCGATAACACTTCCTTCTCAAATGACCAAATACCTTTGTCTATAACTGGGACTGCATCTAACACAACTGAACAACATTCTACAGTACCAGTGAAAAGTCAGTTTACTTCAGACTGTAAACCATCTCTGCCAGCTGTACCCAAAATAACAACACTACCAAAGGTACCTTCATCACCCCAGGTACCTCCTCCTCCTCTATCTGCAACAAACGTCTAATTGCATAATTTGAAGAACACAACACATTATTTTCTCAAGACAGGCAATACATTTTCAGTAAGGAATACATTAATAGAAAATATTAATAATATAACAATATTTCATTTTATAGTAGAACATGCATTAGTAATGTTTTATTCATTAGTTTCTGTTAGTTTTCAGCTTCTATTTTTAAATTTAAAGTTACTGTAAATCAACCCAATTATTTGGTTTATATTTAATGGCATTTGGTAATGATAAAATAAAGTTAACCACAGCAATTTTAGCACAGTGCATAATAATTTGTAAGTAAATACGGCAATCATTTTATACAACATTCTAACTTTTCTGCGAATCCATTTCTAAAATAGTAAATCTCAAGAATCGTGTATTTATAGTCTGTAATGCTATCAATTTACATTTTCCAAGGCTCTGAAATGTTACTGTTCTGTTACAAATTTGAGATTTACAGAATACTTTACTGCAGTAGTTTGTACAAGTTATATCTATTAGTAGTTCTGTTATGCTTCTGTTCTTTGTGAAATTCCTCAATATTACTATTAATTCTGAGGAAATGTATTAAATCCAAAATGAAGTGAGTTGCTATAATTTAACAAATGCAACAGTTTGGTTATGCAACTCTTTACTATCATTCTTTCTGTTCATTATCTCATTCTGCTTTTCTTCTATGTTCTACTTAACACATTTCCACTAAAGATGAATAAGTTTATTGATAGCCATAGTTTCGTATTTTCTAAAAAGTTTTTAAAGTTCAGTTTCTTACACTTTTATTCATATATATTAACATTATTTTGAAACAATATTTTCCATACTGAATTTATTGATTGCCCTCTTCATTCTAATCATTAAACATTTCTTCCTTATTCATTTATGTACTAACACACATACACATGTGTATGTGTGAGTGGGTTTAGTAAACTTGTTTCTGAGTCAGCCCATCATTAACTGCAAAAGTTGGAGGCTGTATTTCCGTTTCCTTGCATTGGAATAAAAGACAGCTTGTCATTGGCTACAACACACATTACATACTACACAGCCAACTTCATAGAACTACATAACACTATCACATACCAAACTGCTCAGAACTTCTGCTACTAATATAACTTTGTTACCAAAACCCCGAAACAGCACAGCAACAACTATATAAATAACTGATACCTGTTGGTAAGTACTTATTAAAACTTATTCTGTTGTGTAATCTTTTATTTGTTTCTCAAATGGTTTATTTAATCAAAAGTTCATTCTATTGTTACATACAGGATGTAATAATAGAATCAGTTTACTTATTGTTAGAATTTCTTACAGATATTTGTACCTTGTCAGGATTTTCATTCATCAAATCTGGAATATAAATAGTATTTCTCAAAGACCATCTAGAATGGTAAATTTTAGGAAAGATATAATTTTACTAAATTTTTTAAATTTATAATTTTACTGAATGTTTAATTGTGATTAAATTGTCTAATGTTTAATGGAAAAATGATGTTAAATATAACATAAATGTTAAATATTAATAATTAGAAGGTGTATGTAATGAAGAAATTTATTTCTTTCGCTTTGACTGTTAGGCATCTGTTTTCTTTCTTATTTTCGTTTTTGTCAGGATCAAAGGGCAACAACTCATTTAGTTAAAGTTCTGTTATTATTTATGTTTTTTTTCTTTCCTTTTCATTGACTAGTTAATTATAGAATGTGGCTCAGTAACTGTGACGCTTAGAAACGAACCAACTTATAAACCTTAGGAATAAAATGGTTGGGGAGTACTAGTATTGTAAAAGAGTAAATGCGTTATAAGTATTTAGGGAGTTCCCTAGTATGGCTGCCATCAAATAACTGAAACCAGTAAAAGATAAAAGGAACCTCAGTTCGCTGGTTCTAGTTTTTTCAGTAAACTAGATGTAAAAGCAGGATACTGGTCAGTTCATTTGGATGAAGTGAGTCAGCTGCTCACAACCTTCAGGACCCCATTTCGAAGATATTGTTGGACTAGATTGTCATTTGGTCTAAAAATATCTCACGATATCTTTCAAGCTAGAATGGACGAAATCATTGAAGAACTCCCAGGGGTTTTTGGAATAAAGGATGACATCGCTGTCCATGGCAAAGACGAAGAAGAGCATGACAGAAATCTACAAAGACTCCTGGAAAAAAGGAAAGGAATCTGGATTGGTATTGAACTAGGACAAATGCCACATTCATCAACCCGAAATCTCTTTCTTAGAAAATATTTATTCCAAAGATGGCATCAGGCCAGACCCAGCAAGTGTTCGTGACATTCGAAACCTGTCTGTTCCAGAAAACAAGGAAGAGCTACAAAAGTTCTTGTAAATGATGAATTTCTTTGCAACATTCATGCCAAACTTCAGCATGGAATCACAACCATTAAGGGACCACCTCAAGAAAAATATACCATTTGTCTGAAGACTGCATACACTGCTTTGGAAAACTTAAATCAACCATTTCAGAGAAATCAAATATCAGGTTCTTTAACCCAAAGCAAAAGACAGGACTTGAGGTAGACAGCACTTTGAAAGGACTTGGAGTAGCTATTGTGCAAGATAGCAAACCTGTGGCATTTCCATAGAAAGCCCTTGACAAATCTCAGCCAGCGTTTCACGATCGATGTTTGGGTAGTTTGACTGTGGTATTTGGAATCACCAGTTTCCACACATACCTCTACAGGTATCTGTTTGAAGTCATCACAGACCACAAAGCCCTGGAGGTGATCGCAGAAAAATCCCTTCTTTGAGCACCACCCTGACTACAAAGGATGCTCCAGAAAATTCAGGGATATGATTTCAAAATCAAATACCGCCCAGGGCATACCATGATATCAGCCAACGCTCTGTCTTGCCTCCCATGCCATGAAGGCAATAAAGACATTGACCTTGACGTGAGAGTGAATGGGATTGAATTGACTACGGGAGAAATCTACTAATCTGAATTTGACCTTGTCAATTTTTCCATCAACAAATGTTACCAACTGCGTGAGTTCCCCATCAGAGATTCTACTTTGGCTACACTGATGGAAACAATCACTTGTGGGTGGCCAGACAACATCAAACAAGTCGCAGATGATATAAAGACACACTGGTCTTTTCTAGATGAATTGGATGTAGGAGATGGAATCCTCTTCAAAGGGACACAAATGTTGATACCTCCTCGTCTACAATATGACATTCTAGTACAGCTCCATGCTTCTCATCAAGGGATAGAAAAAAACCAAACTTCACTCTTGTGAAGGCGCCTATTGGACAAGCATCAACAAAGACACTGAAGAAATGTGCAGATCCTGTCAAATAAGCCAAGTATTGCAACTACCAACAACAAAGAGTCACTGATACCTCATGACGTTCCCAGCGACCCATAAAAAAACTAGGAACAGATCTACTTGAAATCAGTGGCAAAACTTCTCTGCTCATTTGTGACTACTTCTCCAAATTTCCGATTGTGACTCACCTCAGCCAAACCATAAGCAAAGCAGTCCTAGAGGAATTCAAAAAGACTGTGTCTCCCTTCAGCAGACCTGATGAAATTTTCAGCGACAATGGTCCTCAACATACTGGAAAACCATTTCAACAATTCACATCACTAAGGTACCTCCAATCAAATAGATTCATAGAGAGACAAGTACTGAAAATCAAAAAGACTCTCCAAAAATGTGAACAAAGCAAAGAAAACATACCAACAATGCATTGTTGAATCTAAGAGCCACATCATTAAACTTTAAGTTGCCGTCACCCACTGAAATCTATTTAGTAGACCAATCACAACACTTGTGCCATTACACTGGAGCTACTCTCACTAAACTCAAAGACAGAGAAAACTTCTTGAAGAAAAGAAAGTACAAATGAAAGCTGCGTATGACCAGCATGCAAATATGGACTTACCTCTGTTGCACAAAGGTCAAGCTGTATGAGTACTTGACAAAAGCAACACACATTGAATACCTGGAGAAATAGCAGGACAATGTAAAGAACCGAGGTCTTACATTGTGAAAACAATACTTGGAGATCTGCGGAGAAACAGAAGGGAACTGAGAGATACTGACATAGGCATAGACAGACTGTATGAACAGACCACTGAGATGGAAATGCCCGTCAGATCGCCCAACAATATAGAAACAAACAACCATCCAACAGACCCCACAAACTCCACGAAACGTTATGAACCCTACAAACTCCATGGAATATGTTACTCAACATGGTTCAAGGAAAGAAATCACAAATAATCCTCCTGATAACAATGCAGAAACACAAAATAATGGCCAAATGCATGAAAAGGGCTCAATGCTAACCCCACAAAAGAATCACAAGATCAAGCAGAACAGTGAAAACACTGGATTTCTACAAAAACTTTATACCATAAAACCATTTTGCTGCTCCTGTATCAATCTTTAATTTCATTTGTTGTACCTTTTCTTTCTGTAGACATACGATATCCAATGTTGCAAAGGCTTCATCTTGCATGCTTGAAATTTGTATGCAGTGGTAGTGATCACAGTTCTCTTCTGAGTCACTATGAGCCTTGTTGCTTGATTCTATATCATGAAATTTTTTGTGTGTTCTTTTTCCATCGCCATTTTTCTGTCTTGTTCTATTCTGTTTGTTCCCATTGACGACAGAATTTTTTCCAATGTCCCTTTTTGTTGCAGAAGTTACAGGAATCTTCATATGCAGGGCACTTTCTTGGTGGGTGCATTCATTCCCAATTTTCTCATGAACACTTGACAATATCTACATTGCTTGGTTCTGTGTTTGCAGGTTGTTGTATCTGACTTCTTCCAGCAAGAATAGCTTCAAATTTTCTACCCTCTGTTAGGGCATCTTCAAGTTTATAGTCTTTCTCCTTTCCTAGCAGCTTTTTTTGGAATGCTTTGATGGGAGTTGAAGCAATCAATAATTTAAAGATCCGTTGTTCAAGCTCATTTTCTTCAGACTCATATTTTTTGGTTATTGTTTGTCATCAATTGTCTCATCATGCTGAAATTGATGTTTGTCTTGACTTGTGCTTTGAACAATTCCCACAGTTTATTTGTGTTTTTCTTGTCAGCATTTGATAAGCTAGATGCATTCAGACATTTGAGTCCTTCATTTCCAGTGCCTCTTAATATTTTTAAGGCTATTTTCCTTGGTTCTGTAATATCCTCATCTTCACAATAGTACATGATGTTTTGTTTGAATATTTGCAGGGCTTCAGCTGCATTGTCTGTGTGCCACTGCACTTCAGGAATGTGAGATGTCACGATATTATTGTATTTCTTGATGCAATATTTTTACCTACCAAAACATAAATTATTTGCGTAGGAGGAAAATAACATCATAAAGTTCTATCAAATGCATATAGAGAGAAAGAATGGAATAATAATGTAGATTTTTTTGACATACCTTGTAATATGTTGGTACAATTTTGTACTGCTATCAGTTTTCAGTTATGTGAATTTTCTAGATCACTTCATCTTTGTTAATGTTTAATAAACTTTTATGTTTCATATGTTTACAGGTGATAACAGAAGAAAATATTCAAGAAATTACAATTATCTCACAGATTTCATCAACATCATACATATATTTCTTTGTAACAGAATTGTAGACTGTAACCATGTTATACATACTTTTGTTGGTGTTATTAATGGCTGAGAGTTGTTGGTGTGTGGATCATACCTACCATGTGAAAGAGAACAATGATATACATAGCTTTATTGGAGATATTGTTACTGATACACACTTATTGGATACTGTACCATCTTCGGATGATGGCAACAGACTGACATTTAATGTACTCCAGGGTAGCACTGATAAAACAGTTCAGTTATTTAATGTTACACCTGGAGGTCACTTGCACACAGCTGCCATATTGGATGCAGAAATTCTGTGTCAATATAATGTGGAATGTTTCAGAATATTAGAAATAGCTGTTCAACATGGCTATTCTGTTATTAAGATATTAGAAATCAAAGTTGTAATTGAAGATGTCAATGATAATTCTCCTATGTTTCCAAATGAGAAATTTCATATTCAATATGATGAAAACGTTTTCATAGGAACCAAATATATAATTCCAAATGCCATTGATAATGATGTCAGTATTAAGAATACCAGAATCACTTATGAGATCGAAAATTTAAATACTCCTTTTAAATTGTTTGTTTCTAAACAATTGGATGGATCTGATTTATTGCAACTAAATCTAGAAAATGTCTTAGATCGTGAGACAGAAAGCATTTATGAAATTCAGCTAATTGCCAGAGATAAAGAATCACCACAGAAAAAAGGTGTGCTTCATATAAAGATATTAGTTAGAGATATAAATGACAATAAACCTTTGTTCTCTGAAAATATTTATAATGTCACTGTAAATGACACACACCAGTTAAACAAACCTATTGCAAAGCTGTCAGCTACAGATTTAGATGAAGGAGAAAATGGATTAATATCTTATTTCTTCAATAGTAAAACATCAACATATGCTATAAAGTGTTTCAGATTAGATAAAGTAACTGGATATTTGTTCTTAAAGAAAGACTTTCAATTTGGAAGGATATATAAATTGTTTGTTGAAGCCAGAGATAATGGTAACCCACCAATGTCATCAACTGCCATTGTTCTGGTAAATGGTGTCACTCATTTGAATAATCCACCAAACATTGACTTCAAATTTGTCATAAAGTCAACTGGAAAAACGGGTGTTATTTCAGAAGGAACACGAATTCACAGCTTTGTTGCTTATGTCAAAGTTATTGACAATGACAGTGGAGTAAATGGACAAGTTAAGTGTCATTTACAAAATAAATATCTTCAGCTAATCTCAGAGTCTGTAAAGAAATACAAAGTTGTTGTCAAGAGTGAAATAGATAGAGAGATAGAGAAGAGCTTTAATTTCACAATTAGATGTCAAGATAATGGTTTACCTCCATTGAAAGTAGAGAAACAGTTTTTTGTGCTTGTTACTGACATAAATGATGTACAACCTCAGTTTAGTCAGGACATATTTAAGTTTCTCACCTATGAAAATGAAAACAAAGACTTCCCTGTTGGATATGTCAATGCCACAGACCCAGATATTGGAGATGGAGGACAATTAACCTATTCTTTGTTGACTAATGGAAAAGATATTCTACCATTTCAGATATCTAATGTGGGATTTATTTCCACAACTGAGACACTAGACAGAGAAGAAAAGAACATGTACGAGTTTAAGATTTTAGTAAAAGATAAAGGAACACCATCACTGGAGAACACAGCAAATGTT
>NC_068994.1:38403550-38406934 GCF_001194135.2 Octopus bimaculoides | reverse complement strand
CTGAACATAAATAAGTTTATTGATAGCCATAGTTTCGTATTTTCTAAAAAAACTTTTCTTCGTGATTCCACTGGTGTTGTTTTGTATTAATATATTTCCATATTTCTATATCTAATACTAATTAATTTTATCTTGGTTCCATCATAGCTTTCTGAAAGTTATGTGCAATTTGTAACATAAAGTTACTAAAGTTAGGTTCCTTATACTTTTACACATTTATATTAACATTATTTTGAAACAATATTTTCCATACTGAATTTATTGCCTGTCCACTTCATTCTAATCATTAGACATTTCTTCCTTATTCATTTATGAAAGTACTAACACACATACACATGTATATGTATGTGTAAATGGGGGTGGGTTAAGTAAACCAGTCTCTGAGTCAGCCCATCATTAACTGCAAAAGTTGGAGGCTGTATTTCCGTTTCCTTGCATTAGAATAAAAGACAGCTTGTCATTGGCTACAACACACATTACATACTACACAACCAACTTCATAGAACTCCATAACACTATCACATACCAAACTGCTCAGAACTTCTGCTACTAAAATAACTTTGTTACCAAAACACTGAAACAGCACAGCAACGATTATATAAATAACTGTTACCTGTTGGTAAGTACTTATTAAAACTTATTCTGTTGTGTAATCTTTTATTTGTTTCTCAAATGGTTTATTTAATCACAAGTTCAGTCCATTGTTACATACAGGATGTAATAATAGAATCAGTTTACTTATTGTTAGAATTTCTTACAGATATTTGTACCTTGTCAGGATTTCCATTCATCAAATCTGGAATATAAATAGTATTTCTCAAAGACCATCTAGAATGGTAAATTTTAGGAAAGATATAATTTAACTAAATTTTTAAAATTTATAATTTTACTGTTCCAGTAAACACTAAATTACTGAATGTTTAACTGTGATTAGATTGGCTAATGTTTAATGGGAGAATGATGCTCAATATTAGTAATTAGAAGGTAGATGTGATGAAAGAAAATATTTATTTCAGCTAAGACTGTTAGGCAGCTATTATGTGTTTTAATTTTTTTTTTTTTTAGGTCAGGATCAAAGGGCAACAACTCATTTAGTTAGTGTTTTGTTAGTATTTATCTTTTTCTTCGTTTTCATCAAATAGCGAATTACAGAATGTGATTCAGTAGTAACTGTGAATCTAAGAAACGAACCGTATCAATGAAACAGAAACCCATTTTAAAAGTCTGCAACTTAATAACTTTAGGAATAGAACGGTTAGAGAGCACTAATATTGTAAGAGAGTGAATTCGTTATAAGTATTAAGGGAGAGCCCCAGCATGGCTCCTGTTCAATGAGTAAAACCAGTAAAAGTGAAAAAGACTCAGGTGGTGGTGTTTAAATGAATGGTATTTTTGATCTCCATCATCCCATAAATAGTTTTTATATGTATTAGAAAAACAAGTTAAAATGAGTTCAGTCCATTTTAATAATGGACTGCTAGAAGGAAATGCTAAAATATTTTTTAATTTTCTATCTTAGAATAAGTTTATGAATAGTGCCTAAATGTAAAGGATGCAACTTCATCATCATCATCATCGTTTGATGTCCGCTTTCCATGCTAGCATGGATTGGACGATTTGACTGTGGACTGGTGAACTGGATGGCCACAACAGTTCATTGTTATTAATGCATAAATAAGTTCCTATGTTTCATATGTTTACAGGTGATAACAGAAAATATTCAAGAAGTCACTATTTCATAGGTTTCAACAACATTATACATATATTTCCTTACAACAGAATTGTAGACTGTAACCATGTTATACATACTTCTCTTGTTGTTAATGGCTGAGAGTTGTTGGTGTGTGGATCATACCTACCATGTGAAAGAGAACAATGATATACACAGCTATATTGGAGATATTGTCACTGATACACACTTATTGGATACTGTACCATCTCTGGATGATAGCAGCAAACTGATGTTTAATGTACTTCAGGGAAGTACTGATGAAACAGTTCTGTTATTTAATGTTACACAGGGAGGACACTTGTACACAGCTGCCATATTGGATGCAGAAATTCTGTGTCAATATAATGTGGAATGTTTCAGAATATTGGAAATAACTGTTCAACATGGCTATTCTGTTATTAAGATATTAAAACTGAAACTTATAATAGAAGATGTCAATGATAATTATCCCAAGTTTCCAAAAGAGGAATTTCATTTAAAATTTGATGAAAATGATTCAATAGGAACCAAGTCTATAATTCCAAATGCCATTGATAATGATGTCAGTATTAAGAATTCCAGAATCACTTATGGGATCGAAAATTTAAATACTCCTTTTAAATTGCTTGTTTCTAAACAATTCGATGGATCTGTTTTATTGCAATTAAATCTTGAACATGTCTTAGATCGTGAGACAAAAAGCATTTATGAAATTCAGCTAATTGCCAGAGATAAAGAATCACCAGAGAAAAAAGGTGTACTTCATATTAAAATATTAGTTAAAGATATAAATGACAATAAACCTTTGTTCTCTGAAAATAGTTATAATGTCACTGTAAATGACACACACCAGTTAAACAAACCTATTGCAAAGCTGTCAGCTACAGATTTAGATGAAGGAGAAAATGGATTAATATCTTATTTTTTCAATGCCATCACATCAAAATATGCTGTACAGTTTTTCAGATTAGATGAAGTACTTGGATATTTGTTTCTGAAGAAAGAATTTCAGTTCGGAAGGATATATAAATTGTTTGTTGAAGCCAGAGATAATGGCAACCCACCAATGTCATCAACTGCCATTGTTCTGGTAAATGGTGTCACTCATCATAATAATCCACCAAACATTGACTTCAAATTTGTCGTTAAGTCAACTGGAAAAACAGCTGTTCTCTCAGAAGGAACCCAAATTCATAGCTTCTTTGCTTATGTCAATGCTATTGACAATGACAGTGGAGTAAATGGACAAGTGAAGTGCCATTTACAAAATAGATACCTTCAGCTAATCTCAGAGTCTGAAAAGAAATACAAAGTTGTTGTAAAGAGTGAAATAGATAGAGAAAGAGAAAAGAGCTTTAATTTCACCATTAAATGTCAAGATAATGGTTTACCTCCATTGAAAGTAGAGAAACAGTTTTCTGTGCTTGTTACTGACATAAATGATGTACAACCTCAGTTTAGTCAGGACATATTTAAGTTCCTCACCTATGAAAACGAACACAAAGACTTCCCTGTTGGATATGTCAATGCTACAGACCCAGATATTGGAGATGGAGGACAATTAACCTATTCTTTGTTATCTAATGGTAAATATATTCTACCATTTCAGATATCTGATGTGGGATTTATTTCTACAACTGAGTCACTAGACAGAGAAGAAAAGAACATGTATG
>NC_068994.1:38401633-38403184 GCF_001194135.2 Octopus bimaculoides | reverse complement strand
ACAACACATCAAAGATATTTAAGACTCCTTCAAAGACGACAACAGAATCAAGTAATGGTCTCCAATTGAATGTGATGATTGTTATTGTTATAGCAGCTGTGATTGTATCAGTTGTTATAGTGATCTCTATATCAATCTGTATAGTTCATAGACTGAAGCAGACAGATAGCAACTATGATAGTAGTGTTGATATGTACCACAAGGTTACACCTGCAATAAACATCCAATCAAAATATATATTTGATCCTACCTGTGTTCCTCCTGGAGTTCATTACACAATGTCGAGGAAACTGAAGCCATCTCAACAATCAAAGTTTGACAGGGAAGATATTCACTGCAGAACCATGCCATGTGATAAGTGGAATGATCTGACTTTAAACAGACCGCAACAGGTAAATTGCTTATATTTATTTGGAATATCAAGGAAAAAATTGTTGTTGTATGTTTCATTTGCTTTTGTGCTCCTGCATGACATATAACTGCTTTATATATATTTCAGAGCAATCATTTAGGTACCATGTAAACACACCCATGGAGGTCCCATGTAAAATTGCCCATAGAGGTTCCACATGAAAGTGCCCATGATGGGGGCCATGTAAAAGCACTCACTACATTAACTGGTTAGTATTAGGAAGGGCATTCAATCATAGAAACTATGGGAATATAGAGAGATGGAGTATGGACAGCTCTCAAGCTAGTTAATTCCTGTAATACTGTCCATCCCATATCAGCATGGAGAACTGATGTTAAAAGATGATGACCACTCTCACTATTTACATTTAAATCGTCCTCCTTATTGTTCATCTGTCTTTTCCAAATGTATTTTCACACTCTTTTCAATTTGGGTATTCCTAGAGAAACATCATGTGAATGCTGCATAGGAAATTAAGAAGTAACAAATATTTATTGACAAGTACAATCTTTATGGTTGGAGGAATTTTATATACACAATATTTCAAACAATTGCTAATTTTGTAATCTGTACAAGTGCAGTAAATATTAGACAGGTTTGCTATTTTCATCTGTAGAATAGTGTTCTTATGTTACTGACATAATATTGATGAACTGTCATATTCAATTTGAAAAGTTAGTTTGGTACTTGACTGCTGTTATACATATTGAATTATTTCCACTGCTTGTTATCATTCATATCTTCAATTTACTAAGCTAACTAAATTACCTAATATATGATTCTTGCTTACTATTGTAAGCTTCTTTGAAAATTATAAACTCAAAAGTCATAGTAGCCTGAGGTGGTTATTTATATAGATATCCTGGAGACAGAGCAAATAAAATATACTAAAAGTTGTTTCAATATTTTGACTGATGTTTTGAGCTCAACCTTCTAACAAACGATTTTTAGACTTTTGAAAATTTAGAATTTAGAGTCCAGAAAGATTAGAAATTAACATCCCAACTGAAGGTTCCTTAAAATCATTTAAATTTTTGAATTATATTTCTACTTTTGAATGTCCAGAACATCATGATGATCCATTGGATTTATATTTATAGGTTTTTATTCCCCGAGAAGAAAGTATGTCTCCAGGTTAC
>NC_068994.1:38391650-38395966 GCF_001194135.2 Octopus bimaculoides | reverse complement strand
AATTGAATGTGATGACTGTTATTGTTATAGCAGCTGTGATAGTATCGATTGTTATAGTGATCTCTATATCAATCTGTATAGTTCATAGACTGAAGCAGACAGATAGCAACTATGATAGTAGTGTTGATATGTACCACAAGGTTACACCTGCATTAAACATCCAATCAAAATATATATTTGATCCTACTTGTGTTCCTCCTGGAGTTCAGTACACAATGTCGAGGAAACTGAAGCCATCTCAACAATCAAAGGTTGACAGGGAAGATATTCACTGCAGAACCATGCCATGTGATAAGTGGAATGATTTTACTTTAAACAGACCTCAACAGGTAAATTGCTTATATTTTTTCAAATATCAAGGAAAAAACTATAGCTGTATGTTTCATTTGTTTCTGTGTTCCTGCATGAAATATAAACGTTATATATATTTGAGAGCAATCATTTTGGAACTATGTAAATACACCTTTGCAGGTGTCATGCAAAATAGCCTGTAGAGGATCCACATAAGAGTACCCATGTTGGGGCCATGTAAAAGCACCCACTGTGTTAAGTGATTGATGTTAGGATGGGTGTTCCTTCATAGAAACTATAGAAAAATAGAGAGATGGATCATGGACAGCTCTCAAGCTAGCTAACCCCTGTCATACTGTCCATCCAATGTGAGCATGGAGAGCTGATATTAAAAGATGATGGTGACCACTCCGACTATTTTACATTTAAATCATTCTCCTTATCGTTCATCTATCTTTTCCAAATGTATTCTTGCATTCTTTTCAATTTTGGGTATTCCTAGAAAAACATCATGTGAATGCTGCATAAGAAATTAAGAAGTAACAAATCTTTATTGACACTTGCAGTCTTTATGGTTGGAGGAATATTATATACACAATATTTTAAGCAATTGTAAATTTATCTGTACAAATGCAGTAAGCATTTGACATGAATAAAATAGGTTTGCTATCTTAATTTGTAGAATAGTTTTCCTATGTTACTGGGATGATATTCATGAACTATCATATACAATTTGAAAAGTTAGTTTGGAACTTGACTGCTGTTTTCATATTGAATTATTTCCTCTACTTGTTATTATCCTCAGTTTATTAGGCTAACTAAATCACTTAATATATGTTTCTTGCTTACTAATGTAGGCTTCTTTGAATATTATAAATTCAAAAGTCATAGCAGTCGGAGGTGGTGATTTATATAGATATCCTGGAGATAGAGTAAATAAGATATACTGAAAATTGCTTCCAATATTCTTACTGATGTTTTGAGGTCAACTTTCTAGCAATTGATTTGTAGATTTCAGAAAGTTTAGATTTTAGAGTACAGAAAGATTAGAAATTAACATCCAAAATGAAGGTTCCTTAAAATTGTCTAAATTTTTGAAATGTATTTCTTCATTTGAATGTCCAGAACATCATGATGATCCATTGGATTTATATTTATAGATGTTTATTCCCCAAGAAGAAAGTATGTCTCCAGGTTACAGAGAACTAAACAATCCTGACCAATTCAGTGAGATGTCAACATTGTCATCTCACACTGATAGTGGTCAAGGCTGGAGTGTTGGCAGTGCTGGACATTATGAAGAACTGTCAGGTAAGTTTAAAATACCAAGAATTTCTTCAGATATAAGAAACATTTAAATTAAATATATTTCCTAATGAGATTGTAATACATATATTTAATTTAGTTTGTTCATTTTTCTTACGTTAACATGAATTAGATGAGTAGAATATTATGGCAATGCTTTACACATAAAGGCTCTTTCTGTAACTAATCCATCCATTGCTTTTCAAAGAATGGAGCTTTCATTCCATCAGTCTCCAAATATACAGGATTATGATTTAATTTCAAATTAACGAGTATTGTTCATTCGTAACAGTTTCAAAAATAGGGATCAAGATATTGATTGTATAAAAAGTTCTATTAAAATTTATTCACATATATTCTTCTTCCAAAATTCCTTCTCATGACTCATCCATAATCAAGAATGTGAATATTAATGTGAGAAACATCTGTAATTAATTATATTCTTCATTAGCAATAAATTAACAAGTTGTCGAATAGAAATTTAAACTTTTGAGCAGACCTACACAGATGTAGAATAATTACATGCATGAAAGAAATTTTAGAGAATTTTATTTTTTATTGCAAATTCAATTTATATAAATTCTCAATATTTTTAGATCTGTGCCAATATCAAAGTGACCAAACATGGACTAGAAGAAATCAACTGCAACACACTCTCAACAGAACAAGGGGAGATAACAAATATGGATATCGCTATCAACCAAATGTCGATAATAACACTTCCTTCTCAAATGACCAAATACCTTTATCTATAACTGGGTCTGCATCTAACATAACTGAACAACATTCTACAGTACCAGTGAGAAGTCAGTTTACTTCAGACTGTAAACCATCTCTGCCAACTGTACCCAAAATAACAACACTACCAAAGGTACCTTCATCACCCCAGGTACCTCCTCCTCCTCTATCTGTAACAAACGTCTAATAGCATAATTTCAAGAACATAAAAAAGCATTATTTTCTCAAAACAGGCAATACATTTTCAGTAAGGAATACATTAATAGAAAATATTAATAATATAACAATATTTCATTTTATAGTAGAACATGCATCAATAATGTTTTATTAATTAGTTTCTGTTAGTTTTCAGATTTTAACTTACCGTAAATCAACCCAATTATTTGGTTTGTATCTAATCTCATTCTTTATGTTGATAAAATGTTAACCTCATAGCAATTTAAGCACAATACATAATAATTTGTAACAAAATACGGCAAACATTTTTAATCAACATTCTAATGTTTCTGAAAATCCATTTCTAGAATAGTAAATCTCAAGAACCTTATATTTATATTCTTTAATGCTATCCATTTACACTTTCCAAGGCTCCTAGATGAAATTTATAGAATATTTCACTGCAGGATTTTGTACAAGTTATATCTATTAGTAGTTGCCTTGTACTTGTGTTCTTTATGAAATTCTTCAATATTACTATTAATTCTGAGGAAATCTATTAAATCCAAAATGAAGTATGTCACTTTAATTTAACAAATGCAGAAGTTTGGTGACGCAAATCTTAAATATCCTTCTTTCTGCTCATTATCTCATTCTGCTTTTCTTCAGTGTTCTACTTCACACAAATAAGTTTATTGATAGCCATAGTTTCGTATTTTCTAAAAAACTTTTATTGGTGATTCCACTGGTGTTTTATTATGTTAATATATTTCAAAATATCTATTTTTATACTAATTAATTTTATTTTGGTTCCATCATATCTTTCTGAAAGTTATGTGCAATTTCTAACATAAAGTTACTAAAGTTAGGTTCCTTATACTTTTACACATTTATATTAGCATTATTTTGAAACAATATTTTCCATGCTGAATTTATTGCCTGTCCACTTCATTCTAATCATTAGACATTTCTTCCTTATTCATTTAAGATGTACTAACACACATACACATGTATATGTAAGTGGGTGTGGGTTAAGTAAATCAGTCTCTGAGTCAGCCCATCATTAACTAAAAAAGTTGGAGGCTGTATTTCCGTTTCCTTGCATTGGAATAAAAGACAGCTTGTCATTGGCTACAACACACATTACATACTACACAGCCAACTTCATAGAACTACATAACACTATCACATACCAAACTGCTCAGAACTTCTGCTACTAATATAACTTTGTTACCAAAACACTGAAACAGCACAGCAACAACTATATAAATAACTGATACCTGTTGGTAAGTACTTATTAAAACTTATTCTGTTGTGTAATCTTTTATTTGTTTCTCAAATGGTTTATTTAATCACAAGTTCAGTCTATTGTTACATACAGGATGTAATAATAGAATAAGTTTACTTATTCTTTTCACAGATATTTGTACTTTGTCATGATTTCCATTCCTCAAATCTGGAATATAAATATTATTTAAAGACCATCTAGAATGGTAAATTTTAGGGAAAATATAATTTCACTTAATTTCAAAATTTGTAATTTTACTGTTCCAGTGAATCACTAAATTACTGAATGTATAATTGTGATTAAATTAGCTAATGTTTAATAGGAGAATGACACTAAGTATTAGGAATTAGAAGGTGAATGTGAGGAAGAAAATTATTTTTTCAGCTTAGTCTGTTGGGCATCAATTGTTTGACTTTTTTTTTTTAGGTCAGGATCAAAGGGCAACAACTCATTTAGTTAGCGTTTTTTTAGTATTTATCTTTTTCTTCCTTTTCATCAAATAGTGAATTACAGAATGTGATTCAGTAGTAACTGTGAA
>NC_068994.1:38387851-38389133 GCF_001194135.2 Octopus bimaculoides | reverse complement strand
AAAAGATAAAGGAACACCATCACTGGAGAACACAGCAAATGTTGTTGTTGAGGTTATGGATTTAAATGATAATGCTCCTTATTTCAGTTTCCCTAATGTTAACCCTTTCAGTCTTAATGTCCACTACCATCCCAACTCTGACCATGATATCACAGTTGTTAGGGCCTCTGACAGAGACAGTCAACACAATGCCTTCCTCACATATGAAATACTCAGAGGTAATGAAAAACACTTATTTCAAATGAACCATCACTCTGGTGTCTTATCTTTCTCTCGCTCACTTTACCAAAATGATGCTGGATTCCATGAACTGGAATTAGGTGTGAAAGACAGTGGTAGTCCAGTTCTGTCATCAACAACAACTTTGTCTTTGACTCTAACAGTCAGTAACAACACAAAGATATTTAAGACCCCTTCAAAGACAACAACAGAATCAAGTAATGGTCTCCAATTGAATGTGATGATTGTTATTGTTATAGCAGCTGTGATAGTATCAGTTGTTATAGTGATCTCTATATCAATCTGTATAGTTCATAGACTGAAGCAGACAGATAGCAACTATGATAGTAGTGTTGAAATGTACCACAAGGTTACACCTACATTAAACATCCAATCAAAATATATGTTTGATCCTACCTGTGTTCCGCCTGGAGTTCATTACACAATGTCCAGAAAACTGAAGCCATCTCAACAATCAAAGGTTGACATGGAAGATATTCACTGCAGAACCATACCAAATGAGAGGTGGAATGATTTTACTTTAAACAGACCTCAACAGGTAAATTGCTTATATTTTTTCAAATATCAAGGAAGAAACTATAGTTGTATGTCTCATTTGTTTTTGTGTTCTTGCATGAAATATAAATACTTTATACATATTTCAGAGCAATCATTTTAGTTCCATGTAAATACACCTTTGCAGGTGCCATGTAAGATTGCCTATAGAGGATCCACATAAAAGTTCCCATGTTGGGTGCCATGATTGATGTTAGGATGGGCGTCCCTTCATAGACACTATGCAAAAATTGAGAGATGGAGCATGGACAGCTCTCAAGCAAGCTAACCCCTGTCATACTGTCCATCCAATGTGAGCATGGAGAGCTGATATTAAAAGATGATGATGACCACTCTCACTATTTTACATTTAAATCATTCTCCTTATCGTTCATCTATCTTTTCCAAATGTATTCTTGCATTCTTTTCAATTTTGGGTATTCCTAGAAAAACATCATGTGAATGCTGCATAAGAAATTAAGAAGTAACAAATCTTTATGGTTGGAGG
>NC_068994.1:38380848-38387256 GCF_001194135.2 Octopus bimaculoides | reverse complement strand
ATATAGATATCCTGGAGATAGAGTAAATAAGATATACTGAAAATTGCTTCCAATATTCTTACTGATGTTTTGAGGTCAACTTTCTAGCAATTGATTTGTAGATTTCAGAAAGTTTAGATTTTAGAGTACAGAAAGATTAGAAATTAACATCCAAAATGAAGGTTCCTTAAAATTGTCTAAATTTTTGAAATGTTTTTCTTCATTTGAATGTCCAGAACATCATGATGATCCATTGGATTTATATTTATAGATGTTTATTCCCCGAGAAGAAAGTATGTCTCCAGGTTACAGAGAACTAAACAATCCTGACCAATTCAGTGAGATGTCAACATTGTCATCTTACACTGATAGTGGTCATGGTTGGAGTGTCGGTAGTGCTGGACACTATGAGGAACTGTCAGGTAAGTTTAAAATACCAAGCATTTCTTCAGATATAAGAAACATTTAAATTAAATATATTTCCTAATGAGATTGTAATACATATATTTAATTTAGTTTGTTCATTTTTCTTATGTTAGCATAAATCGGATGAGTAGAATATTATGGCAATGCTTTACACATAAAGGCTCTTTCTGTAACTAATCCATCCGTTGCTTTTCAAAGAATGGAGCTTTTATTCTACCAGTCTCCAAATAAAAAGGACTGATTTAACAACAAATTAATGAGTATTGTCCATCTGTAACACTTTCAGAAATGGGGGTTAAGATATTGATTGTATATAAAGTTCTATTAAAATTTATTCACATATATTCTTATTCCAAAATTCCTTCTCATGACTGCTCCATAATCAAGAATGTAAATGTTAATATGAGAAACATCTGTAATTAATTATATTCTTCATTATCAATAAATTATTAAGTTGTCGATTAGAAATTCAAAGTTTTGAGGAAACCTACACAGATGTAGAATAATTACATGCATGAAAGAAATTTTAAAAAGTCTAATTTTTCATTGCAAAATGAATTTATATAAAATCTCAAAATTTTTAGATCTGTGCCGTTATGAAAGTGACCATACATGGAATAGGAGAAATCAACTTCAAAATACACTCAACAGATCAAGGGGAGATAATAAATATGGATATCACCATCAACCTAACATCGATAACACTTCCTTCTCAAATGACCAAATACCTTTATCTATAACTGGGACTGCACAACATTCTACAGTACCAGTGAAAAGTCAGTTTACTTCAGACTGTAAACCATCTCTGCCAGCTGTACCCAAAATAACAACACTACCAAAGGTACCTTCATCACCCCAGGTACCTCCTCCTCCTCTATCTGCAACAAACGTCTAATAGCATAATTTCAAGAACATAACAAAACATTATCTTCTCAAGACAGGCAATACATTTTCAGTAAGGAATACATAACTAGAAAATATCAATAATATAACAATATTTCATCTTATAGTAGAACATGCACCAATAATGTTTCATTCATTAGTTTCTGTTAGTTTTCAGCTTCTATTTTTAGATTTTAATTTGCAGTAAGTCAACCCAATTATTTTGTTTATATTCATTCTCATTAACCTCGTAGCAATTTTAGCACAGTGCATAGTAGCTTGTCACTAAATATGTCAAACGTTTTATTCAGCGTTCTAACATTTCTGAAATAGTAAATCTCAAGAAGCTTATGCTAATTTTAATTATCCCAAACTCGTACATATTACTACCCTGTTACAATATCTGAAATGTACAGTATATTTTATTACAATAGTGGTTATGCGTTACTTAAATATCATTCTTCATGCTTAGTATCTCATTCTGCTTTTCTTCAATGTTGTACTTTACACAGTTCCACTAAACATTAATAAGTTTATTGATAGCCATAGTTTCGTATTTTATAAAAAGATTATCTCTGTCATTCCATTGGTGTCTTATATTAATATTTGCAAACATGTATTTTTTTTTAATACAAATTTATTTTACTTTGGTTTCATCTTGACTTTTTTAAAGCTATGTGCAATTTTTTTGATAAAGTTACTAAAGTTATACATATTTCCCATAATTTTACTCATATTATCATTATTTAGAAATTATATTTTCCATACTGAATTTATTGCCTGTCCTCTTCATTCTAATCATTAGACATTTCTTCCTTATTCAATTATGTACTAACACACATACACATATATATGTAAGTGTGTGTGGCTTAAATAAACCAGTCTGTGAGTCAGCCCATCATTAACTGCAAGAACTGGAGGCTGTACTTCCGTTTCCTTGCATTAGAATAAAAGACAGCTTGTCATTGGCTACAACACACATTACATACTATACAACCAACTTCATAGAACACTATCACATACCAAACTGCTCAGAACTTCTACTGCTAATATAACTTTGTTGCCAGAACATTGAAATAGCACAGCAACAGCTACATAAACAACTGACAACTGTTGGTAAGTTCTTTTTAAAACTTATTCTGATGTGTAAACGTTTGTATGTTTTAAAATGTTTTATTTATTCACAAGTTCATTCTATTATTACATACAGGATGTAATAATAGAATAAGTTTACTTAATGTTAGAATTTTTCGCAGATATTTGTACCATGTCATGATATAAACGTATTTCTTAAAGACAATCTAGAATAGTAAATTTCAGGAAAGTTTCACTAAATTTTTGAAATTTGTAATTTTACTCTTGCTGCAAATTCTGGAATTACTGGCGGTTTGACTATGATTAGAATGGCTAATGTTTAATGGGAGAATGATGTTAAATATAACAGAGTGGTTAAATATTTGTAGTTAGAAGGGAGATGTGATGAAGAAAATTATGTTTTCAGCTTAGACTGTTAAGCAAATGTTTTGTTTTGATACTTTTTGTAGGTCATGAGCAAAGGGGAACAACTCATTTAGATAGGGTTCTGTTAGTATTTTCGGTTTCTCAGAAGCTTTTTTTTGCAGTTAAGCTAATCACAGAATGTAACTCAGTAACTATGAATCTGAAAAACGATCGATATCTGAAACAGAAACCAATAGTAAAAGTCTAGAATTAAAATTAATTTTGTAAAAGTGCAAACCCATTAGAAGTACCAAGGTGGTACCTTAGTATGGCCTCAGAACTATGACTTAAATGGATAAAAGATAGAAAGATCCAGGTCATGATGTTAAAGCAAATGGCATCCTTAATCCATCATACAGTGGTTAGTTTTAAAATGAAGCAAAAAAAAAAAAAACAAACAAAAAAAAAACAAGTTGAAATGAGTTGAGAAATGGAAGAACACACTATAAATAATTTTTAAAATTTCCATCTCAACAATAGTTTATGAACCATGTCTAAAAACTTATGAATTGTGTCTAAATGTAAAGGCTGCAACTTCATTGTAGTAGCTTGAGGCATATCCTTCTGGCCTACTATAAATATTCTTAGTAGTAGAATAATCAGAAAGATATTTTCGCAATATCCTGGCACAACTAGTGTTGTGAAACTTGTTAAGTATGGCATTAGTATAGAGTAAGAAAAATGGAAAATGAATCCCTATTGCATATGAGGTTTTTAGCATGTTAGAGCAAAAGTTATGATTTTTCTATCTACAACAAATTGCTGAAAAGCTCAACTGGATATCTTCAGACTACAAAAGTTACTGCTGACCATAATGTATCTATAAATGCATTTCTGGAAAATGCATTCATCATTAATTAATCAGACTAATTATGGATAATTTATAGAAATATGATTTCAGTGGAAAAGCTAATCATACGTTACATGAGTCACAGCTGCCTTTTATTTCCAAATTGTTTCTGATTGAACAGATCTATGATCAAAGGCAGTTCTAACCATAATAACCATATCTCTTTTTTTTTTTTTTTTTATGGAGTTTTCCGTTTCTTTGTGGACTTTGATATATATCATCCAATGTGTTCCCTTTTTAAATATTATGACAGTTTGTGAAAAAGCAGTTTCAACAAATATTTGTAAAGGGGGTCTTTGAGTGTCAGTGTAGATGCTATTTTTTATTTTACCTAATGAGAAAATTAAATGATTTAAGGGATGTAGACAAGTGAAATTTATGTATATATCTTTTCGATTGCTGAAGTGATAAATTAGGTTTCTAAAATGATGAAAATTTAAGATATTTTGCCAAATAAGAGATCAGACATGTGATGTAATATTTTTAGATATCAAAACATAACTTGTTTGTGTAGGAGGAAAATAGTATCATAAAATTCTAGGCCAGTTGACCTTATGTAAATATCTTTCCTTCATTTGTTTTAATGATAAAGTAGGTTCCTGAAACTACTGGTGGAAAGTGTTTATACTATATGTTGCTGGAAATGCATGCCAAGAGAAAGATTAGAATGATTTGTAGAGTCTTTGGCATAACTTGTAATTTGACTTGAAATTTTGGCACAAGGCCAGCAGGTTTGGTGGAAGGGGTAAATAAATTACATTGACCATACTGTTCAATGGCTGCTTTGTTTATAAGCACCAAAAGGATGAAAGTCAATGTTAACTATGGAAGAATTTGAATTTGGAATGTAAAGATGAACAAAATGCTGCCAATAATTCTGTCTAGTGTGCTAATGATTCTGCCACCTTGCCATAATTTATAATTTTACAAATTATATGAGTTTTCTTAATTACTACATCCTTTCTTATGCATAATAAGTTTACATGTTTTACAGGTTTACAGGAGAAAACAGAAGAATATATTGAAGAAGTCTCAATTTTTTGATAGATTCCGTCAACATTATACATTCATATCCTTGCAACAGAATTGAGGACTGAAGCCATGTTATTCATAGTTTTGTTGGTACTGTTGACAGCTGACAGTTGCTGGTGTGTGGATCATATCTACCATGTGAAAGAGAACATTGACATACACAGTTTTATTGGAAATATTGTCACTGATACACACTTACTGGATGATATACAGACTCAGGATGATAGCAACAAAGTTACATTTAATGTTATCCGGGGTGGTACTGATGGAAGTATTCAGTTATTCAATGTTACACCTGAAGGACACCTAATTACAACAGCCGTACTGGATGCAGAAATTCTGTGCCAATATAATGTGGAATGTTTTAGGATATTGGAAATAGCAGTTCAACATAGTCATTCTTTTATCAAGATATTAAAAATCAAAGTTATAATAGAAGACATCAATGACAATTATCCCTTCTTTCCAGTTAATGAATTTCACCTGCAACTCTATGAAAACGTATTGACAGGAACAAGAGAAATACTTCCAAATGCCATTGATAATGATGTCAGTATTCAGAACTCAAAAATCAAATATCAGCTAAGAGATTTACATATTCCGTTCAAATTGTTCATTTTGAAGAGATCAGATGAATCTAGTGTATTACAGATAATTCTAGAAAGTAACTTAGATCGTGAGACTAAAAGCATTTATAATCTTCAATTGATTGCCACAGATGGGGGATCTCCACCAAAAGAAGGTATACTGGATATAAAAATATTAGTGGAGGATAAAAATGATAATTCCCCTGTATTTTCCCAAAATATCTACAATGTGACAATAAATGACACACATCAGATACACAAACCTGTTCTGAGGTTGTTGGCTACTGATTTAGATGAAGGGGTAAATGGAAAAATTTCATACATTTTTAGTGCTAAAACCCCAAATAAAATCAAACAGTGTTTTAAATTATATAAGACAACAGGAGAAATGTTTATAACGAATGAATTTCAATTTGGAAAAATGTATAGAATAACTGTTGAAGCCAGAGATAGTGGTAATACACCTATGTCCTCAACAGCCATTGTTCAGGTAAATGGTGTCACACATCGTAATAATCCACCAAACATTGATGTCAAATTTCTCTTAAAGTCAACTGAAAACACAGTTCTCATTTCAGAGGCAATTCAAATTCACAGCTTTGTTGCTTTTGTCGAAATTATTGACAATGACAATGGAGAAAATGGACAAGTGAAGTGTCGTTTACAAAATAGATATCTTCAGCTAATCTCAGAGTCTGAAAAGAAATACAAAGTTGTTGTCAAGAGTGAAATAGATAGAGAGAGTGAGAAGAGATTTAATTTCACCATTAAATGTCAAGATAATGGTTTACCTCCATTGAAAGTAGAGAGACAATTTTCAATGTTGGTTACTGACATAAACGATGTACAACCTCAGTTTAGTCAAGACATATATAAGTTCCTCACCTATGAAAATGAACACAAAGACTTCCCTGTGGGATATGTTGATGCTACAGACCCAGATATTGGAGATGGAGGACAATTAACCTATTCTCTATTATCTAATGGAAAAGATATTCTACCATTTCAGATATCTGATGTGGGATTTATTTCCACAACTAAGTCACTAGACAGGGAAGAAAAGAACATGTTTGAGTTTAAGGTTTTAGTAAAAGATAAAGGAACACCATCACTGGAGAACACAGCAAATGTTGTTGTTGAGGTTATGGATTT
>NC_068994.1:38379260-38380467 GCF_001194135.2 Octopus bimaculoides | reverse complement strand
ACCAAAACGATGCCGGATTCTATGAACTGGAATTAGGTGTGAAAGACAGTGGCCGTCCAGTTCTGTCATCAACAACAACTTTGTCTTTGACTCTAACAGTTAGTAACAACACATCAAAGATATTTAAGACCCCTTCAAAGACAACAACAGAATCAAGTAATGGTCTCCAATTGAATGTGATGATTGTTATTGTTATAGCAGCTGTGATAGTATCAGTTGTTATAGTGATCTCTATATCAATCTGTATAGTTCATAGACTGAAGCAGACAGATAGCAACTATGATAGTAGTGTTGATATGTACCACAAGGTTACACCTACATTAAACATCCAATCAAAATATATATTTGATCCTACTTGTGTTCCTCCTGGAATTCACTACACAATGGAGAGAAATGTGAAGAAATCTCAACTACCAAAGGTAGACAGAGAAGATATTCACTGCAGGAATATGTCAGCTGATAGATGGAATGATCTGACCTTTAAAAGACCTCAACAGGTGAGTTGCTTATATTTATTTGGAAAATCAAAGAAAAAGAGTTGTTCTTGCATGTTTTATCTATTTATATGTTCCTGCATGAAGTATAACTGCTTTGTATATATATATTTCAGAGAAATCATCTTAAGAAAATATTTAAAAATTGTTTTCTTTATATACAAATCACACTATTTTACATTTAAATTGTTCCCCCTATTGTACCTGTATCTTCTCTGCATCTATTTTCTGACTCTTTTCAGTTCATTTTTTGTAGCAAAGCGCCATATGAGTGCTGCAAATGAAATTGAGAAGCAACAAATATTTATTGACTTTCACAATCTTTATGGTTGGAGAAATATTATATTTACACTATTTGAAATAATTGTTAATCTCTACTAGTATTATTATATAAACACAAGTGCAGTAAACAATAGATGTAAATAAAACATGTTTGCTATTTTTATCTGTAAATAATTTTTTGTATTTTGGTTGTATAATATTGGTGAACTATCAAATACAATTTGATAGTTCTTACAGAACTCAGATGCAGTTTTCATATTGAATTACATACTCTGTTCATTATTGTTCCTGTGCTCAGTTTACTTGGCTAAATGGCACTATCATGCTATTAGCTGTCAGAAGTGAAAGTGCTCACTGCTAGTGAAGTATCTGTCTGTCTACCTGCATGCCTGTTGCTGGCCTGTCGATTCTTTGGCTACTGACAGCTAATA
>NC_068994.1:38371395-38378831 GCF_001194135.2 Octopus bimaculoides | reverse complement strand
GCATGCAGGCAGACAGGCAGACAGACAGATACTTCACTAGCAGTGAGCACTTTCACTTCTGGCAGCTAATAGCATGATAGTGCCGGCTAACTAAATCACTTAATATATATATATCTTTCTTACTATTGTAAGCTTGTCTAAATTTTACAAACTCAAGTCATAGATATGTGTTAAGAGATGGTGGTGTTGTAGATATCATGGAGACAAAGAATGTAAACTATTCTATGAATTGCATCAGTATTCTGACAGATGTTTTGTGTCTTTTTTAAGAGCTCAACTTTCTAACGGATGACTTGTACCAAATTTTATAAATTAACCTCCCAACTGAAGGTTTCTTAAAACTGTTTAAATTTCTGAATTATATTTTGATTTCTAAATGTCCAGAACATTATAATGAACCACTGGATTTATATTTTTAGATCTTTATTCCAAGAGAGGAAAGTATGTCTCCAGGTTACAGAGAGCTAAACAATACCGATCAACTCAGTGAGATGTCAACATTATCTCACACTGATAGTGGTCATGGCTGGAGTGTCGGTAGTGCTGGACACTATGAGGAACTGCCAGGTAAGTTAAAAATACCAAACATTTCTTCTGATGTAAGAAACTTGTAAATTAAATATTATATTTACTAATGAAAGAGAATTACATATATTTAATTTAGTTTGTTCATTCATCTTATGTTCATTTTTGTTATCCTAGCATGAGTCAGATGAGTAGAATATTAAGGCAATGCATACACTCAGAAACTCTTTCTGTTGCTAATCCTTTATTGCTTTTCAAGGAAGGGAGCTTTCATTCCACCAAAAGTATGGGACTACAATGTAATTAACAGTTATTGTTCATTTCTAACATAGAATATATAAGATATTGATTATATAAAAAGTTCTATTAGAAATCAGCCTTCAGACTTTGCTTGGAAGAGTCTATAGAAAGACACCAGTCTGAGGGATTGTGTGAGAAACCAAGGAAGGTGAACAACCCAGAGACAATTATGCAGTAGAACAACCTGTTTTCCATGTTGAAGAATGAAGCAAAGTCCTGGTTCCGTGTCCTGAAACTGGTGACCCATAAATCTCCCTTGACCAGGTTCTACTGCTTAAGCCAGGATAGATAAAAATCACGGGCAAGCTCATTCAGGTTTTCCTGTGTGATCCAGTGGGGTTCATTGCCACATGCTTCTGAATAGATTGCTCAGAAGAGATTGACTTTTCAGAATCTTCCCCTGAAGACATTTCTTCATCTGATGAAGGAAGAAGATCCTTATTTGCTGGGGTCGTAGGGACAGGTAGATCATCTGAATGGGGATCAGGTCTCACAGCTGAGGGAAGGTTGGGATATTTGATCTTTTTTCTAGAAGAAATATTGAAACCTGTTATATTTGTTAGACAAAAATGACAATCATCTGCATGGCTTTATAGCTCTCTCTCCAGACCATCAGGACTGCAAAGTTGAAGGCTGCTTTCTTGCCATTAAACCATGCAGTTAGTCCATTGTAGCAGGGTTTACAACAGATGTGTGGGACCCAGGATTTGTTTTGATCTCCAATTTTACAGTCAAAATAATGAAAGTAATTGATTTGTGCTGTGCAACTGTCATGAAATCCCCACATACGTAGCAGAATGAATTTGTCTTGTTGATGCATTCTCAGTGTTCTGAAGTGTCTGAAGCCTTTGCAGAGATATGTATCACAAAAATCTGGAAAGCAAAATAAAAATTGGTCATATATATATAGTTATGTGAATTGTCGCAAAATCATAATAATGTATATCTAAAAAACTAAAGGTGATGAGTGAAAGCTGGTTTTGAATCTGAAATCAGTACCCCTAAATTAGGCTAAAACAACTACTTCTATCTTTGAATTTTTAATCAACAGCTTGATAATTTATTGATAACACTGGTTTACAGAGAAATTGAGGCGAACTTTCAAACAAATCTACACAGATGTAGAATAATTTTATGCATGAAAGAAATGTTAATGAGGCTAATCGTTGATTCCAAAGTATATTTATGTAAAATCTTGATACTTTTAGATCTGTGTCGTTATCAAAGTGACCATACATGGAATAGAAGAAATCAACTTCAAAATACACTCAACAGATCAAGGGGAGATAACGAATATGGATATCACTATCGACCCAATGTTGATAACACTTCCTGTTCGATTGACCAAACACCTTTGACTATTACTGGGACTACATCTAACATAACTGAACAACATTCTACAGTACCAGTGAAAAGTCAGTTTACTTCAGACTGTAAACCATCTCTGCCAGCTGTACCCAAAATAACAACACTACCAAAGGTACCTTCATCATCCCAGGTACCTCCTCCTCCTCTATCTGCAACAAACATTTAGTAGTCTAACTTCAGGAATATAACAAAGCATTATTTACTCAAGACAGGCAATACATTTCCAGTAAGGAATACATTAATAGAAAATATTAATGATACAGCAATATTTCTTGTCATAGTAAAACACTGATTGATAATGTTTCATTCATTAGTTTCTGTTAGTTTTCAGTTTCTGTTTTTAGATTTAATAGAACATTAAATCAGCCCAATTGCTTGGCTTGTATTTAATCTCATTTGGAATTGATAAAATAAAGTTAACCTTATAGAAATTTTGGCACAGTACATAATAGTTTGTAACTAAATACAGCAACATTTTATTCAACATTCTAATATCTTTGCTAAACCATTTCTTAAATAGTAAATCTCATGAAGCTTTTAATTTGTATTTTATAATGCTATAAATTTACATTTTCGAATAATCCTAACTGTTACTGTCTTGTCACAATATCTGAGATTTAGAGTTTATTTTACTGCAATAGCTTGTACCAGTTATATCTGTTAGTAGACTCCTTATTCTTCTGTTCTTTATGAAACTCTTGGATATCATTATTAATTCTGAGAAAATCTATCAAATTGAAAATGAAGTCTGCTGATTTAATTTTACAAATGCACCAATGAGATTATGCAACTTTCAAGTATCATTCTTTATGCGCATTATCCCATTCTGCATTCCCTTTAATGTTCTGCTATACGGATTTCCAGCTAACAACTATTAGTTTATTGATAGCCATAGTTTCGTATTTTCTAAAAAGTTTTTCTCTGTGATGTCACTGGAGTTTTATTATATTAACATAATTTTTATACTAATCAATTTTACTTTGCTTTCATCATAACTTTTTTAAAGTTATGTACTATTTGTATGATAAAGTTACAAATATTATACATATTTACCATAATTTTACTCGTATATATCATCATTATTTAGAAATGTTTTCCATACTGAATTTATTGCCTGTCCCCTTCATTCTAATCATTAGACATTTCTTCTTTATTCATTTATGAAAGTACTAACACACATACACATATATATGTAAGTGTGTGTGGCTTAAGTAAATCAGTCTGTGAGTCAGCCCATCATTAACTGCAAGAACTGGAGGCTGTACTTCCGTTTCCTTGCATTAGAATAAAAGACAGCTTGTCATTGGCTACAACACACATTACATACTACACAGCCAACTTCATAGAACTACATAACACTATCACATACCAAACTACTCAAAACTTCTGCTACTAATATAACTTTGTTGCCAAAACACTGAAACAGCATAGCAACAGCTATATAAACAGCTGAAACTGTTGGTAAGTACTTATTAGAAATTATTCTGTTGTGTAAACGTTTGTATGTTTTTAAACTGTTTTATTTATTCACAAGTTCATTCTATTGGTACATACAGGATGTAATAATAGAATGTTATTCTATTCAGATATTTGTACCTCATCACGATTTCCATATATCAGATCTGGAATATAAATGGTATTTCTCAAAGACTATCTTGAATAGTAAATTTTAGGAAAGCTATAATTTCACTAAGTTTTAAAATTTGTAATTTTACTCTTGCTGTAAATTCTGGAATTACTGGAGGTTTTACTATGATTGGAATGGCTAATGTTAATGAGAGAATGGTGTTAAATATAACAGAATGGTTAAATATCTGTAATTAGAAGGTAGATGTAATGAAGGAAATTATCTCTTCAGCTCAGGCTATTTTGGCAATTATTGCTTGTTCTCTCTTTTTTTTTTTAGGTCAATATTAAAGGGGAATAACTCATTTTGTTGTGTTTATTTTTCAAATTTTTTTTCCAAATGTAACTCAGTAAGTATGAGTCTTAAAAACTAATAATATCTATGAAACAGAGACTCATTCTAAATGTTCTGTAATTTAATAACTTTTGGAATAAAACGATTGGGGAGTACTAAGGTTGTAAATAGAGAATATATTATCAGGCTAGTGCCCCAGCATGGCCACTGTCTAATAACTGAAACAAGTGTATGATAAAAAGATTCATGTGGTGTGTTTAACCAAATCACATCCTTGATCTCAACCATCCAGTGTGTTGGTTTAACATGAATCAGAAAAGCAAGTCTAAATGAGTTGAGTCCATTTTAGTAATGGAAGAAAATGTTAAAATATTTATTCAATTTTCATCTCAGTAAAAGTTTATGAATCACATCTAAAAAATTATCAATAATGTCTAACTGTAAAGGTTGCAGCTTCATTGTTGTGACTTGACTCATAGCCTTGTGGCATAGAATAAGTACGTTTAGTAACAGATATTTTAGTAGAAGATACTTTTGTGCTATCCTGGCATAAATAGTGTTGTGAAACTCGTAAAGTATGGCACTAGTATACAACCCCTGTTGCATATTGAGCTTTTAGCCTGTTAGAGCAACGATTATGGTCTTCTCTCTATAGCAGATTGCTAAAAACCTCAGCTGGTTGTTCTTCAGACTGCAAAACTTAATGCTAATCATAAAATATTTATGAGAGTATTTTGAAAAGATACATGTACCATCAGATTAATTGCAGAGAATTTCTAGAAATATCATTTCAGTGGAAAGGCTAATTATACTTTGAGTCACAACTGCCTTTTAATCCCAAGTTGTTTCTGATTGAACAAATCAATGATGAAAGGCAGTTTTGGCCATGATGATTACATTTTTATTTTTTGTGTGTTATACTGTACTTTGATATACATATTTTCCAATGTGTCTTCTTTTTAAATATTATGGCAGTTTGTAGCTGGAGGGAGTTTTGACAGATATTTGAAAAGGGTTCTTTAAGTGTCAGTGTAGACTTTTTTTAAAGCTTACTTAATAAGAATCTAAGATAATTTAACAGATGTAAGCCAGTCAAACATATATAAATATCTTACCTTCATTTGTTTTAGTGATGAAGTTGTTCCTGAAATGATGAAATTTTAAGAAATAGTTGTTACAGAATAAGAGACAAGACCATTTATGTAATAGTTTTACACACCAAAAACAACTTATTTGTGTGGAAGGGAAATATCATAAAATTCTATTGTATTAAACTACTGGTTGAAAGAGTTCACACTATATGTTGATGGAAATGCATATTGAGAGAGAGAATGCAATGATATGTAGAGTCTTTGGCATGACTTGTAATTTGATTTCAAATTTAGGCACAAGGTCAACAATTATAGAGGAAGGTGTAAATCAATTACATCAGCTGTACTGTTCAATGGGCATTTTATCAATCCTGAAAGGATGAAAGGCAAAGTTGACTATGGAAGAATTTGAATTTGGAATGTAAAGATGGACAAAATGCTGCTAATTATTTTGTCTGGTGTGCTAATGATTCTGTCACCTTGACAACTTGGCATAATTTGTAATTCTATCATACAATATCTCATTACTTTCAGTTGGAAATTATATGCATTTTCTTGATTACTACATCCTTTCTTATGCATAATAAGTTTATACGTCTTTACATGTTTTCAGGAGACAACAGAAGAAAATTCAAGAAGTCACAATTCTTTGATAGTTTCCATCAACATTACATATATATATTACCTTGGAGACTGTAGCCATGTTATATATAGTTTTGTTGGTATTGTTGATGGCTGACAACTGCTGGTGTGTGGATCACATCTACCATGTGAAGGAGAACAAGGATATACACAGCTACATTGGAGATATTGTCACTGATACACAGTTACTGCATAATATACAGTCTCAGGATAAAAGTAACAAACTGACATTTAATGTACTACAAGGTAGTATTGATGGAGCTGTTCAGTTATTTAATGTTACACCTGGAGGACAACTGTACACTGCTGCTATATTGGATGCAGAGATTCTATGCCAATATAATGTGGAATGTTTCAGAATATTGGAAATAGCAGTTCAACATGACCATTCCTTTCTCAAGATAATAGAAATCAAAGTTGTAATAGATGATGTCAATGATAATTATCCTAAGTTTCCAAAGAAGGAATTTCATTTAAAATTTGATGAAAATGATTTAATAGGAACCAAATATATAATTCCAAATGCCATTGATAATGATGTCAGTATTAAGAATTCCAGAATCACTTATCAGATCAAAGATTTAGATATTCCTTTTAAATTGTTTGTTTCTAAAAATTTGGATGGCTCTGATTTATTGCAACTAAATCTAGAAAATGTCTTAGATCGTGAGACAAAAGACATGTATAATATTCAGTTAATTGCCAGAGATAAAGGATCACCTGTAAAGGAAGGTGTACTTCACATAAAAATAATTATTAAAGATATTAATGATAATTTCCCTGTGTTCTCCCAAAATACTATTAATGTCACTGTAAATGACACACACCAGTTAAACAAACCTATTGCAAAGCTGTCAGCTACAGATTTAGATGAAGGAGAAAATGGATTAATATCTTATTTTTTCAATGCCATCATATCAAAATATGCTGTACAATTTTTCAGATTAGATGAAGTAACTGGATATTTGTTTCTGAAGAAAGAATTTCAGTTCGGAAGGATATATAAATTGTTTGTTGAAGCTAGAGATAATGGTAATCCACCAAGGTCCTCAACAGCCACTGTTCTTGTAAACGGTGTCAGTCTTCTTAATAATCCACCAGACATTGATGTCAAATTCATTTTAAAGTTGACTGGAAACACAGCAGTCATTTCAGAAGGAACTCAAATTCACAACTTTATTGCATATGTCAAAGTTACTGACAATGACGGTGGAGTAAATGGACAAGTGAAGTGTCATTTACAAAACAGATATCTTCAGCTAATCTCATTGTCTGTAAAGAAATACAAAATTGTTGTCAAGAGTGAAATAGATAGAGAGAGTGAGAAGAGATTTGATTTCACAATTAAATGTCAAGATAATGGTTTACCTCCATTGAAAGTAGAGAAACAGTTTTCTATGATGGTCACTGACATAAATGATGTACAGCCTCAGTTTAGTCAGGACACATTTAAGTTTCTCACCTATGAAAATGAACACAAAGACTTCCCTGTTGGATATGTCAATGCTACAGACCCAGATATTGGAGATGGAGGACAATTAACCTATTCTCTATTATCTAATGGAAAAGATATTCTACCATTTCAGATA
>NC_068994.1:38369678-38371164 GCF_001194135.2 Octopus bimaculoides | reverse complement strand
ACTAAGTGTGAAAGATAGTGGTAATCCAGTTCTGTCATCAACAACAATGTTGTCTTTGACTCTAACAGTTAGTAACAACACATCAAAGATATTTAAGACCCCTTCAAAGACAACAACAGAATCAAGTAATGGTCTCCAATTGAATGTGATGACTGTTATTGTTATAGCAGCTGTGATCCTATCAGTTGTTATAGTGATCTCTATATCAATCTGTATAGTTCATGGTTTGAAGCGAACAGATAGCAACTATAATAGTAGTGTTGATATGTACCACAAGGTTACACCTACATTAAATATACAATCAAAATATATTTTTGATCCCACATGTGTTCATCCTAAAGTTCAGAACACATTGGAGAGAAATCTGAAGAAATCTCAACAACCAATAGAAGACAGGAAAGATATTCACTGCAGAACTATGTCAGCTGATAGATGGGATGATCTAACTTCAAGAAAACAACAGGTGAGTTCATTAATTTTCATGTGTTTGGAAATCTTTTGGGGAAAATTCTGCTTTTGTGTATAGTTTATCTTGAAGAAATAAGTATTTCAGAATGTTCTTCATAATTTCATATCTTAAAATATTCTATTACAAAACATGAAACACCATAGATTATTAGAATCTTTCTTATTATTGTAACTGTATACTGCACTATGTAATAAATTTTTCCAGATGTTTATTCCAAGAGAAGAAAGCATCTCTCCAGGATATAGAGAACTAAACTATACTGACCAATTCAGTGAAATGTCAACATTGTCATCTCACTCTGATAGTGGTCATGGTTGGAGTGTCGGTAGTGCTGGACATTATGAGGAACTGCCAGGTCAGTAAAAAAAATCTCCAAAATTTCTTCAAAAGCAAGAAGTATTTGAATTGAGTATTGAAATGTAACGAGGTGTTTATGATAATGTAAAACTTTGTATATATCTTTCAGTCTGTTTTATGTTCACTTTTTTTCATTGTAGCATGCTTCAGATTATACATACATACGTTTTCCATGCTGGCATGGGTTGGATGGTTTGGCTAGAGCTGGAGAACTGCACCAGTGGCCAGTCATGTGTTTCGGTTTGGTTTCTATGGCTGGCTGCCCTTTCTAATGCTATCCACTTTAAAGTGTGTGCTGGGTACTTTTTATATGGTAGTAGCATTGGTACTTTTACATGACACTTGCACAGGTACTTTTTTTTGTGGCACCAGCACAGGTGCTATTTACATGGCACTAGTACTGGGGATATTTACATGGTACTGGCACCAATTTTTTTTTAAGTGGCCCCATCACCAGTGCTTTTTACGTGGTCCCAGCACTAGTGCTTTTTACGTGTCCCCATCACCAGTGCTTTTTACGTGTCCCCATCACCAGTGCTTTTTACGTGGCCCCAGCACCAGTGCTTTTTACGTGGCCCCAGCACCAGTGCTTTTTAAGTGGCCTCAGCACCAATGCTTTTTACGTGGCCCCAGCACCAGTGCTTTTTACAGGGCACCAGC
>NC_068994.1:38364302-38369556 GCF_001194135.2 Octopus bimaculoides | reverse complement strand
GTGCTTTTTACGTGGTACCAAGTGCTTTTTACGTGGCCCCCAGCACCAGTGCTTTTTACGTGGGACCAGCACAAATGCTTTTTATGTGGTAGTCTTGTTTTAGGATATCAATTGTGTTGTGGTGGTCTTCTTGATTTCAGCAATGTTTTAATATCTCTGTCCTTTGTCATCAAGGCTTTTATCTGAAAAGTTCCATCAGTCTATTGCAAATTGATCTTACTCCCAAAATTTTTTCCTGAATCTGACTATAACCAGGAAAAAATCTTAATATGGTATTTGCAGGAGTGTAATTCTTTCTTCATGGTATGTTATTATATCAATGCTTTGATTAGCAGTACAAGTACTACATAAATGTTTAATTATTTTTTTGTATAAAACAAATGTAAGGGTTATTGTTTTTTCTTTTTGCGTTTTAACTTCATCCACATCTGGATATTTCTAGATCTGTGCCGCTATCAATATGACCGTACATGGAATAGGAGAAATCCCAATTTTTCAAACACATTCAACAGATCAAGCGGAGATAATCACAATGGATATCATTACCAGCCTAACGTTGATATTAACACTTCCTGTGATCATGACCAAATACCTTTTACAGTAACTGGTACTACATCTGACGTAAGTGAACAACCATCTACTGTACCAATGACAAGTGACTTTTCTTCAGACTGTAAACCACCTCTACCAGCTGTACCTAAAGTAACAACTCTACCAAAGGTACCTTCAATACTTCAGGTACCTTCTCAATCTGAAACAAACATCTAACAGCATAATTTCAAGAACATAAATCATTATTACATAACATAGGCAATAACTTCACTTTATGGAAAATGTTATAGCAGTGTTCTTTTTCCTCACAATCGAACGTTTATCGATGATGTGTGACTATTAGATTTAATTTTCTTCATCTCCTGTTATAGTCTTAAAGGAACATTAACCTTTAGCACTCTGCATTTACTCTAGAATTGTTTCCCCTACCATTGTCTGCTAGAGGTTAAGTCAACTATATTTTTTCATCTGTATTTTGCATTTCATCTTTTCTACCAATGTTATGTTAAAGATAACCTCATTGCAATCCGAACTCAGTGTGAAATAATCTTGACTAAATTATGCAGACATTTTGTCCAATATTCTAATGTTTCTCTATATCTACTGCTTGAATTGTAATTTTCTCAAATCTTACACTCGTATTCTTGCAATATTGTATATTCTCACTCAACATTTTCCCTGAATACTAAATGTTAATGTTTTTCTTGAAATCAGAGATTTAATCCATATTCGACTGCAATAGTTAGCACTTGTACCAGTTAGTTCTTTTCATTAGGAAATTCTTCGTTATTATTGTTTATTCTGACAAAATCTATTAAATTGCAGTTTTAATTTCAAAAGAGCAATAGTGGGTTTCCCACATTCCCATATTGATAACCACTGTTGCATATTTTCCAAAAGTTTCTTGACATAATTTTGTAGCTATTTTATATTATTGCTTTAAACTACGTATGTACTTTATTTTTAAAGGAATATATTCTATACTCATTTTATAAAAAAAAAAAGAATGATTTAGATTGGGTAACATCTTAGTCTTTAAAGCCAGTTTTCTCAGATTTTTTTTTTTTAAATATGGTATAATTATTGAGAAATGATATTTTCCATATTGAATTTATTGCCTATCCTCTCCATTCCGAATATTAAACTTTTCTTCCTTATTCATTTGTGTACATTCTTCTAACACACACACACACACATGTATGTGCATGTACAGAAAGTGAACTAGTCTGTGAGTCAGACCATTATTAACTGCAAGAACTAGAGGCTGTATTTCCATTTCCTTGCATGGGAAAAATAGACAGCTTGTCATTGGTTACAACAAACATGACGTACTAACAACCAACTTCATAGGACTATATAGTACTATCACATACCAACCTATTCAGGACTGCTGCTGCTGCTACTACAACTTTGTAACCAGAACACACAAATAGTGCAGTAACACCAGTACAAACAACAAACAACTCATGGTAAGTATTTATTGAAAGTTATTCTGATGTGTAAACGTTTGTATATTTCTAAAATGGTTTATTTATTCACAAGTTAAATCTGTTGTTACATAGGGAATGATGTAATACAATAGTTTACTTACTATCATTAGAATTTTTCAAACATATTTGCATTTGGAGTAAAGGCTGTTTGCCAACATAACACAGCTGTCCTGGTTTAGGATGAATGTTGCCGTAATTTAACCCCAGGAGAAATTGTCTCCAGCTAGCTAAACAACATGATCTGTGTCCTTACATTTTGCTTCAGCTGTGCTGGTGAAGGAAAATAACCCGAAAATCACGATACACAGATATTGTTTTGAGCTGAGTGGGGGTGCTAGATTCCCTTGTTCGAAAAATGTAAGGACACAGATTGTGTCGTATAGCCAGCTGGAGACAATGTCTCCTGGGGCTAAATTACAGCAACATTTGTCCTAAACCAGGACCGCCATGTTATGTTGGTAAACAACCTTTACTCCAAAGTATTATTGCTGAATATCTCTCGTGAGATTTAAAAATAGTTATTTTCTAATATTTGTATTTCATAATGATTTCCAGAAGTCGTACATGGAATGTAAATTGTACTATCAAGAATAGTAAATAATAGAGAAGGTATAATTGCACTAAATTTTAGAATCTATCATTTTAGTGTTCCAGAGAATTCTAGAATTAATGAAAGTTTGAATCTGTGTGAGAGGGTTAATCTTTGATTAGAAAATAATTTTAACTGCAATCAAAGTGTTAATTGTAAGTGACTAGAATGAATATATGATAATTACAAAGACTTAGAAGTTTATCACAAATATTTTTTCTTTTCACTTGGGTGGTATCGAAGGGCAGTAATTCAAACCATGTAGTTTAAATAACTGTGTTTTCATTTTTAATTTGGTAATTTTGTGGCTACATAATTTAAAGATTTCTACAGTACATTTTCAGCAGATTGTTAAAAAGCCAAATTCATAATTATTCAAACTACAAAAGCTTTGCAGTCAACAGCAAGGCATTTATAAGTATATTATTTAAAAGTTGTGACTGTCTTGAATTTCACTCAAGATGATCTACTTAACAATATGATCTCCATTTAGTAAATTCACATGCACTGTACAGTTTTCATTTACAGCTCAAAACTTCAAGTATATATCACATGTGTTGAATTAATTTGAGTATAGTTTCCACTTTCATGGGTGGCAACTTGAAATAAATGAGTCCTGCATATGTAAATTTTTTTCCTCATCTGTTTAATAATATCAGACCTGTAGATTATTATGGTTCAAAAATTGTTGAAGAGTAGAAGAATCTAATGCAAAAAGATTTAACTCATGATAAAACGCATTTACTTAATATTTCTAGTATTACACAATATTGTTATATGTGAAAGAGTACATAATATTGATGAAAATGCATTGAGACAGACAGATGAAAGATAATGCAGAGATTTTGATATAAATCAGTATGTTTATGGAATTATTAATCTATTTATATCATTGCTGCAAATATTATAATTTTCTCTTGCTTAATGAAATATAAATTTACATGCTTACAGGAGGTGACAGAAGAAAACTGAGGGTGCAACATTTGTTTGATATATTTCATTATCGTTATCCACTTACTATCCCTTTTGGTAACATTATTGAAGACTGTAGTCATGCTGTCAATGATTTTGTTGATTGTGGTGCTGATGGCTAACAGCTACTGGTGTGTGGATCATATGTACTATGTGAAAGAGAATAATGATACACACAGCTATATTGGAGATATTGTCACCGATACACACTTAATGGATAATATACAGACGAAGGATGACAACAACAAACTGACATTTAAAATACACCAGGGTGGTACTGATAGAAGTGTTCAGTTATTTAATGTTACACAGGGAGGACAACTATATACAGCTGCCATATTGGATGCAGAAACTCTATGTCATTATAATGTGGAATGTTTCAGGATATTAGAAATAGCTATTCAACATGGCCATTCTGTCATCAGGATATTAGAAATCAAAGTTATGATAGAAGATGTCAATGACAATTATCCATTGTTTCCAATTAATGAATTTCAAATACAATTTGACGAAAATGCATTGGCTGGAACAAAAGAAATAATTCCAAATGCAATTGACAATGATGTTAGTATTCAGAATTCTAAAATCTCTTATCAACTCGTAGAGTATGAAGGTATTTCTTTCAAATTGTTTGTTTCTAATAAAACAGATGGAAGTAATTTATTACAACTAAATTTAGAAAGTAACTTAGATCGTGAGATAAAAGACATCTATAGAATTCAGTTAATTGCCAAAGATGAAGGAACACCACCAAAGGAAGGCGTACTAGATATAAAGATATTAGTGGAAGATAAAAATGATAATTTCCCTGTATTCATCCAGAATATTTATAATATAACTGTAAATGACACACATCAAATGAACAAGCCTATTGTAAGACTGTCTGCAACAGATATAGATGAAGGGGAAAATGGAAGAATTTCTTATGCTTTTAGTGCTAAAACACAAAATAAAGTTAAGCAATGCTTTACTTTAGATGGAATAACAGGAGAAATGCACATAACGAAAGAATTCAAGTTTGGAAAATTCTATAAATTGCTTGTTGAAGCTAGAGATAGTGGTAATACACCTATGTCCTCAACAGCCATTGTTCAGGTAAATGGTGTCACACATCGTAATAATCCACCAAACATTGATGTCAAATTTCTCTTCAAGTCAACTGGAAACACAGTTCTCATTTCAGAAGCAATTCAAATTCACAGCTTTGTTGCTTTTGTCGAAGTTATTGACAATGACAGTGGAGAAAATGGACAAGTGAAGTGTCATTTACAAAATAAATACCTTCAGCTAATCTCAATTTCTGAAAAGAAATACAAAGTTGTTGTCAAGAGTGAAATAGATAGAGAGAGTGAGAAGAGCTTTAATTTCACCATTAAATGTCAAGATAATGGTTTACCTCCATTGACAGTGGAGAAAGAATCTTCTATGCTGGTTACTGATATAAATGACGTACAACCTCAGTTTACTCAGGACATATTTAAGTTTCTCACCTATGAAAATGAACACAAAGACTTCCCTGTTGGATATGTCAATGCTACAGACCCAGATATTGGAGATGGAGGACAATTAACCTATTCTTTGTTATCTAATGGTAAATATATTCTACCATTTCAGATATCTGATGTGGGATTTATTTCCACAACTGAGTCAC
>NC_068994.1:38354521-38364292 GCF_001194135.2 Octopus bimaculoides | reverse complement strand
TAGTAAAAGATAAAGGAACACCATCACTGGAGAACACAGCAAATGTTGTTGTTGAGGTTATGGATTTAAATGATAATGCTCCCTATTTCAGTTTCCCTAATGTTAACCCTTTCAGTCTTAATGTCCACTACCATCCCCACTCTGACCATGATATCACAGTTGTTAGGGCCTCTGACAGAGACAGTCAACACAATGCCTTCCTCACATATGAAATACTCAGAGGTAATGAGAAACACTTATTTCAAATGAACCATCACTCTGGTGTCTTATCTTTCGCTCGCTCACTTTACCAAAATGATGCTGGATTCTATGAACTGGAATTAGGTGTGAAAGACAGTGGGAATCCAGTTTTCTCATCAACAACAACATTGTCTTTGACTCTAACAGTTAGTAACAACACAAAGATGTTTAAGACCCCTTCAAAGACAACAACAGAATCAAGTAATGGTCTCCAATTGAATGTGATGATTGTTATTGTTATAGCAGCTGTGATAGTATCAGTTGTTATTGTGATCTCTATATCAATCTGTATAGTTCATAGACTGAAGCAGACAGATAGCAACTATAATAGTAGAGCTATGTTCCACAACGTTTCACCTACATTAACATTAAATATGCAATCAAGATATACGTCCAATCCTACTTGTGTTGCTCCTGAAGTTCAGAACACAATGGAGAAAGATCTGAAGAAATCTGAAGAAGAAATGGTGTACAGAAAAATTTTTCTCTACTCAGCTATATCAGGTGGTAGATGGGATGATCTGACTTTAAGAAGACATCAACTGGTGAGGTGCTTTCAGTATCTTTTTCTCTGAAATGTAGATAAAGATTTTTCTCATGTTTTCATTTGATTGCATGTTACTATGAGAATTCAACTGCTCTATCTACAATGTGCATTTTGTATTAATATTTTTAATCGATTATAATTATGTGTTCATCAGGTTGGTGGGTTTAGTGTCAGAGGCTAGTTAGAGAAAATGCTTTGTTGTATTTCTCCTGGCAAGACCAACTTTGCCTTTTATCTCTCTGAGGTTGGTTAAATAAAAAATAGTTATTATGAACAAGTTTCACCCCGACCCAACAAAATTGCTAGCTGTGTACATAATTCAAAAACCATTATTAATTATTTTAGTTATATATAACATATCGCATATATTTCAACCCTTTTTACTATATCCTAATTATGGATTTGTGTTTTCAGATGTTTGTTCCAAGAGAAAATATGTCTCCAAGTTACAGTGGACTAAACAGCACCCACCAATTCAGTGATATGTCACCATTATCAGCTTGCAATGATAATGGCCATGGCTGGAGCGTCAGTAGTGTTGGACAATTTGAGGAAATGCCTGGTAAGTTTGAGATATTTTACAAATGCTTTTCATTGTCAGAAAGTGACATTGAATTCATTTATGCTAAAGTTCAGACTAAGACATCAAAAATCATTTTAAAGATTTAAAGATTACTCTTTATGTTTGCTTAAAAATCACACTGCTGGAAAAGTTTGGTTGAAATTATGTCTTACAATGACAATGTTTAAGTCATTCATCTGAATACTTTGTAGAGAATAATTTTATTCCACGTAAAGCCATTCTATTTATTTCTGAATGTTACCATGCAATACTTCTTTCTTCAGTTCATGACACACATAGTTGTGCAATAAACACTGAAGTAAGAAGGGCTTGTGCTTGGTAAACTAATCTTGGTAGAAATGTTAAAGAATTTATCAGATCTTGTGGAGTGTGTGCACTAGAATCAGCTTTAATGGTAGCCCTTTTATTGACTCAGTCACAGCTCCAGGATAAGTTACATATGGATTGAGTATGCACACAAAATACTGGATATTTGTTGAATACATTTGACTCGGCACTACTTTGAAGTCTGTTTATGTAACATTACATTACAGTAGGAACCTGAGGAAATGTTCATTTTCCACTGTCTGTTGGTGTGATATTCCAGTGACAATGGTATCAGACTATGAGCCAGATTTAACTTGTTACACTGTCTTGTCTACAAGGAAGTTGAAATTCCTTCCTTCATTTCAAAATTCAATAGTGCAGCAGAAAACTATGCAAACCATCATTTTTTAAAAAATCAGTTTTAAAAGGCTACAGTCAATCAAATGGAAAGTTTGATTAATATTTGCTTAGGGTTATTTTCAAATGCTATAATGCTCTGATACATGATTTTCTGTGGAAAAATTATTTGGCAAAAATAGCTGTAAACTTTCTTCAAATGTTTAACCAAATAGTTAATTTTCAAAAACAATGTAATGAGATTTCTCACAAATATTTGGTCGCTGATTCATACGTCCAGAAACTGCATTAAATCTAAACATGGAAACTATCTGTAAACATCAAGTGAATAACTGCTAAACATCTTTCACCAAACTCATCTGCTAATCCTGATAATGTTATCAATAGGTCACTATCACTAGCTGTTCCATTTTGTAGATGATTGATTGACCATGTGATCATTACCTTGTAGTAATATTTCAAATAAATCATCATCTTCAGTTATTATTGCTGCAATTCAGTCTCCAATACTATTAAACCCTAGTAATCCACACAAAAGCTTAAAGGGTCCTTCAAAACCAGAATATATGAGCTGAGAGTTGAAAGGGAATTCAGAAGTCAGAAATATAAGATTTATAATTCATAACCGGAGTAATTTATATAATATTATTCCATTACTATTCTATTTATGTATCTGTGCAACACCTGTCCACTAAATGTTTTGTATTTATCTAGCTTGTGATATCATTAAGCTAATACTGTTGCATGTATTTTGCATGCTTATGTTGGTTGGGATTATTTGAGGTTCCAACTAGCATAAAATTCACTGTCAAACACCTTTTCAGAGTTTGTTAGTTGGATGATGTTGGTAAACTGTGATATTCAGTTATAAGAGGCATCCGAGGTTTTCACTCATTTACTTCTCATCATTGTGGACTAATATAACCATTGTAAGCACAAGGCATAAGCATGGCTGTGTGGTTAACAGGCTTACTTCCCAACCAGAATGCCACTTAGTCTCATTGAGCAAGTGTCTTTGACTAAATGTTTTAGCTGACCAAAGCTTTGTGAGTGGATTATAGTTGATGGAAACTGAAAGAAGTTCATCATGCATATATGTCTGCCTGCATGCACACGCATGCATGTATTTATGTATATTTGTGTGTGTGTCTGTTTGTGTCTCCTTGTCCAGACATCTCATAGTAGATGTTAACGAGTCACTGTTATACACGTGTTGTCATACATTTCCAATTTTCCATGAAAACTTGTCCAGTCGTGGGAAAATATCACATTGCTTAGAAACAAGTGAAGGTTAGCAAAAGGAAGGGCATCCAATTATAGAATACCTGCATTAACAAATTCTGTTTGAACTATGCAAGCATGGAAAAGTGGACATTTGATGTGATCATAGAAATTAATACTTATTGTGCTTTTCTAAAACTATGCCATGAACATTATCATCATCATTTCATGTCTGTCATCAGTGATGGCATGAATTGGATAAATTGACAAGATCCAGTAAGCTGTGAGGCTGTGCTGAGTTATAGAGTATACTTTGGGTTGATTTCTAAGGCTATATGCCATTGCTAATACCAACCACAATACAGTGCATTCTGGTTGCTTTTTCTCATGCAACTGGTACTAGTGAGGGTGCCAAATATCTTGCAGAACAGAAAAAGAACAAGGAAAAATGGAATACAAAAAAAAGCTGAACTTTTAAGTGAGGGTGGGCTAGTTTTTGAGAGGGAAAAGTGGCTTTACACTAGATGTTGAAAGGCTAACGTATGATAGTGATAAGCACAGGTACCTTGCTGTAGAGGAGATACATGGCTGCCTCATATTGTGTACAACTTCTTGTACCTTGGAGGTTTGCTCTGGTATGCCACATTACATCTTTTTATCTCTTTCTCCTCTACTCCAACCCACCCCACATTGTATATAGGGGTGGGTGGAAGTAGTTGAGGAGGAGATAAAAAAGTAGTGATGGGTAACCAGAGCAAACCCTCAATGTACAAGATGTTGTGCACAAAGGGAAGGATGAGGTGATTCTTTTCATAAGAGTATGTAGGTTATTTGGAAGTTTCTTTGATCACATTAGAGTCCACTACATGCAAATTGTCCGACCAAAATTTTTCCTCAAACTTAACCATAACGGAAAAATAAAATCTAAGTATGACGTAAATATGGATGCAATTCAATACTACTTCAACAGTTACTTTGTCAATATACTGGTGAGAAATACACAAGTACACATAAATAATACATAAGTATTGGATAGTTTTATTCATAAAAAAACAAAGTTTGTTTGTTTCAAAGTACCTTTTCATATATCTATGCATTTTCAGACAAATACGGTTATCAAAGTGATCATACACAGAGAAATCTACTGCCATACACTCGTAAGAAATCAAGTGGAGGTAATAACAATGGCTATCCTTATCAACCAGACATTGGTATTAACACTTCCAGTTTTCCTGAGCAAATACCTTTGACTATAATTGGTACTACATCTAACCAAACTGAACCACTATATGAAATACCAGTAACTAGTCAGTTTACTTCAGATTGTAAATCATCTCTTCGAACTGTACCTAAAGTAACAACACTACCAAACATACTTTCAATACCTGAGGTAATTCCACCTTTACCTTCAAGAAACAACTAATTATACAATTTCAAGAATATTCCAAGCTACCATTTACACAATACAGGCAATGAATTCACTGAATGGGATAAATTAGTGGAAAATATTTATATTATGGGAGTATTTCCTTCCACAATGGAACTTGTATTCATTGTGCATCATAAATAGTAATTTTTAGAAACTTATTGATATTTCATCTAACATTTAGTCAAAACAGGTTTCTCCCAAACATTTTACCAGATTTTAAGATATCAATGAAAATACTAAAATTAAAGATCCATGTTATAGTTTCCTGGCAAAGAAATAGTTTTTTGCAGTTTACTTTCTTAGTTGTTTCTATGTACTTATTTCTTGCTAAAATTTTTAAATATTAATGATTATTTTGAAACTGTCACTGCATTCAAAATTAAATGTACACTTTTGATTTAAAATGACAGCTTTGTATTTAGATGATTCCTAAATATTACTCTTTGAGTTTATTTTACTAAGTCAGTTTTCAATCATACAAATCTTTACTCAAGAGACATTTGTTTATTGACAGCCACAGTTTCGTATTTTCTAAAAAGTTTCTTTAGATAACCTGGCATATTATTATTAATGTAAACAGTTCATAGTGAATAATTTTACATTCATTTTATAGATTTTTTTTTTTTTTTTTTGCAGATTATGCCAATTTAGTATCATAAGTAAACTTGCTAATATGAATTTTTTTATATTGTTTATAAACTATATAATCATTACTTAGAAATAACATTTTCCATACTGAATTTATTGCCTACCCTTTCCATTTTAGATATTTCTTCCTTGTTCATTTATGTACACTCTACTAACACACACACACACACACACGTGTATGTGGGCCTAAGTGATATTGTATGTGAGTCAGCCCATCATTAACTGCAAAAAAACTGGAGGCTGTACTTCCGTTTCCTTGCATAGGAATAATAGACAGCTTGTCATTGGCTACAACACACATTACATACTACACAACCAACTTGATAGAACTGTATAACACTAACACATGCTAAACTTCTGCTACTACTACAACTTTGTTATCATAACACTGAAACAGTACAGTAACAACTATATAAACAACAAATGACTGTTGGTAAGTACTTACTAAAAGTTATTTTGATAATTTGATGTGTAAATATTTATATATTTAAAAAAAATAGGGTTTATTTATTCACAAGTTCTCCATTCTGTTAGATAGAGGATGTGATACAATTTACATACTATTGCTTCAATTTTTCACAGATATTACTGTCTCATCATGATTTCCAGAAATCTAATCTGGAATGAAGATAATATTCATCAAAGCTTTTCAAGTGTAGAAACTGATATAATTTCAATAAATTATTTTTCACTGTTACAAACAATTTCAGAATTATGGAAAGTTGATCTATGAATAGAATAATTAATGTTTAATTAGAAATTAACGTTAGGTATAATTTATTAATTAGTAATTAGAATGTGAGAAGAAAATATTTTCATACTTTTTTTTTTTTTGATAGTATTATTTCTTGTAGGTCAGTATCCAAGGGCAATAACTCAGATTACGTGAAGTAATGTTTTCTTTTTGTTTTGTTTTATGCTACTTGCTGGGATAGTTGGAATAATGATCATATCCTTTGCCGTTCCTCCTCAAAGCTACTAAGAGAAACTTGGCCTGTTGCAGCAAACAAAACCACTTCATGACCTCGGGATGGGTGGTGATTGTGTCTTTTCAAAATTCAAAAATGTTCAACGGGTAAGAGGTTTGCTTCCTAACCACATGGTTCCTGGTTTAGTACCACTATGTGGCACTATAGGCAAGTGTCTTCTACTATAGCACTGGGGTGACCAAAGCCTTGTGAGTGGATTTGGTTGACAAAGACTGAAAGAAAATCGCCATGTATGTGCATGTGTGTGCGAAAATATATATATATATATATATATATATATGTAGCAATGAGAAAATGGAAGAGAATATGCAGTATATTCTCCTCCATTTTCTCATTGCTATATAAATTTAGGGTAAAATAACCCCTTTTTACCCGCACCCACTTATTGCATTTGGTATAACAATAATTGGGTACCTTCCCAGCAGTATATTGGATAGATACTATCCCTTAGTGGGTTGAATCGTCAACCACTAACTCTCTTGGATTATATATACACACACACACATATATATATAATGCATATGTGTGTATTTGTTTCTCACTACAGTTTGTTTACATCCCTGTAACTTTGCTGCTTGGCATAAGAGTTGGATAAAATAACTCCTGAGCTTTAAATAAAAAAAGTATCAGAATCGAATTGTTCAACCAAAGGTTATTAGGGTGGGGCTCCAAATAGATGGTCACTGTTTTTTTTTTTTTTCCCCCTTGGGTCTCTGGGATTCAGATGAATGTGCTGCTTGAACCTGCCTCTCATAGGCCTTTGTCACACTCAGATTAATGATATTAATGAAACTAGCGCCCAACCTGGACATCTAAAACTGATTTCTTCAAGGAATAAGATGGTTTAGAAGAATTAGTATCATTAGTAGATGGAACCCCTTTTAAAGTAATGACATGCCAGATAAGGGTGTTAAACCAGGTAGTGTTTTATAAATACTGATGCTCATGATTTCAGGGATGATGAAACACAAAAGAAATTATGGCAAAATCTGATGAGCACTGTCATATTTTTTTGCCCCAGAATTGAACTTTGTTGTCCTTGAGGAAAATGTCTGCTTGTAACACTTTTATCAAATAACAAGGTGAAATCAAAGGTTATGAAGATAGCTTCAAAGAGTAGGAGACAGGGGAAAAGACAGACATATTGGCCTAAATCAGGGGTTTTCAAACTGTGGTCCGCAGCAAATACTTTTTATGGGCAATTTGATTTTATATATGTTTTTTAATTGAAATCTTTTAATTGACAATAAACCTATTTGTTAAATACTGTTAAATAAATAAATGTAAAAATGTTATTTTAAGCAAATATTTATGTATCAATTTCATAAGCGTTTATAAGGGGGTCCTTAAGGTAAAGCCTGAAATATAAAGGGGTCCGCAAGTCAAAAAGTTTGAAAACCCCTGGCCTAAATGATTGTATAACTGATATATTTTATACCACTGATGTAAGTTTTCATAATTTCCTCTCGCTTACCGATATAAAATATATATGTTTTTCAGGATAAAGCAAAGCAATTTCACCAAGCAAGAAATAATTGATAGATGTTTTCTTTACATCATTGTCCATATATATTCCTGTTGAAACTAGAATTGAAGACTATAACCATGTTGTCCGTGGTATTGTTGATGTTGTTGATGGCTGGCAGCTGCCAGTGTGTAGATCATATCTACCATGTGAAAGAGAACAATGATATACACAGTTATATTGGAGATATTGTCAGTGATACACATTTACTGGATAATATGCAGTCTCAAGATAACAGCGACATACTGAAATTTAAAATACTCCAGGGTAATACAGATGGAAGTGTTCAGTTGTTTAATGTTACACCCGGAGGACAAATATATACAGCTGCCATATTGGATGCAGAAACTCTATGTCATTATAATGTGGAATGTTTCAGGATATTAGAAATAGCTATTCAACATGGCCATTCTGTTATCAGGATATTAGAAATCAAAGTTATAATAGAAGATGTCAATGATAATTATCCGATGTTTATTCGCAAGGATGTTAATATGCAATTTGACGAAAATGTATCCTTAGGAAGAAAGATAATTCCAAATGCAATTGATAATGATATCAGTATTCAAAATTCTAAACTATTTTATCGACTCAAAGAAGAAAATATTCCTTTCAAATTGTTGGTTTCTAATAAAACAGATGGCAATGATTTTCTGCAACTGATTTTAGAAGAAAACTTGGACCGAGAGACAAAGGATATTTATTATCTTCAGTTAATTGCCACAGATGGTGGATCTCCACCAAAGGAAGGATCATTGAATTTAAAAATATTGGTGGTGGATGAAAATGATAACTCTCCTATATTCTCAGAGAATATCTACAATGTCACTATAAACGATACACAGGAAATAAACAAACCTATTGTAAGGTTGTTTGCTACCGACTTAGATGCAGGGGAAAATGGAAGAATTTCTTATGTGTTTAATGCTAAAACACCAAGTAATTTTAAACAATGTTTTAAATTAGATGAAGTAACTGGAGACGTCTTTATTACAAAAGAATTTCAGTTTGGAAAATCCTACAAAATAATTGTTGAAGCCAGAGATAATGATAACACTCCTAGGTCTTCAGCTGCTACTGTTCTTGTAACTGGAATCAGTCACCTTAACAATCCTCCCAAAATCAAAGTCAAATTTGTTATAGAGTCAACTGGAAACACAGCTGTAATTTCAGAAGCAGCAAAACGTCACAGCTTTGTCTCATATGTTAAAGTTACTGACAATGACAATGGCGTAAATGGACAAGTGAAATGTCATTTACAAAATAAATACCTTCAGTTAATCTCAATGTCTGAAAAGAAATACAGAATTGTTGTAAAGAGTGAAATAGATAGAGAGAGTGAGAAGAGATTTAATTTCACCATTAAATGTCAAGATAATGGTTTACCTCCATTAAAAGTAGAGAGACAGTTTTCTATAGAGGTCACTGACATAAATGATGTACAACCTCAGTTTAGTCAGGACATATTTAAGTTTCTCACCTATGAAAATGAACACAAAGCCTTCCCGGTTGGACAAGTCAATGCTACAGACCCAGATATTGGAGATGGAGGACAATTAACCTATTCTCTGTTGACGAATGGAAAAGATATTCTACCATTTCAGATATCTGATGTGGGATTTATTTCCACAACTGAGTCACTAGACAGAGAAGAAAAGAACATGTATGAGTTTAAGGTTTTAGTAAAAGATAAAGGAACACCATCACTGGAGAACACAGCAAATGTTGTTGTTGAGGTTATGGATTTAAATGATAATGCTCCCTATTTCAGTTTCCCTAATGTTAACCCTTTCAGTCTTAATGTCCACTACCATCCCCACTCTGACCATGATATCATAGTTGTTAGGGCCTCTGACAGAGACAGTCAACACAATGCCTTCCTCACATATGAAATACTCAGAGGTAATGAGAAACACTTATTTCAAA
>NC_068994.1:38352943-38354181 GCF_001194135.2 Octopus bimaculoides | reverse complement strand
AGCTGTGATAGTATCAATTGTTATAGTGATCTCTATAACAATCTGTATAGTTCATAGACTGAAGCAGACAGATAGCAACTATAATAGTGTTGATATGTACCATAAAGTTACGCCTACATTAAACATCCAATCAAAATACACATTTGATCCTACTTGTGTTCCTCCTGGAGTTCAGTACACAATAGAGAAAAACCTGAAGAAATCTCAACAACCAATGGTAGATAGAGAAGATATTCACTACAGAACCATGCCAGGTGAAAGATGGGATAACCCAACATTAAGACATCATCAACAGGTAAGATAATTTTCTTTTAAAATATTTCTCCTTTCAACATTCCAGTGTTAACAATAAAGCTGGCTGTAATTAACCAAGAACCTTTGAAGCTGTGTTGCAGAATATAAAAGAAAAATTATTTTTCCATTTGCTTAATTCTTTTCTTAAAAATGTAGATTCTAAATTACTCTTTAATTTTCTTTACTGACTCACATGAGGATTTCTAGAATATTTCAGCTTAAAAGCAAAATGAGAGATTATAAATGGCAATAATACCATGATGAAATATAATGGCATACAATGTATCTATTTTATGTTTCTAGATGTTTATTCCAAGAGAAGAAAGTATGTCTCCTGGTTACAGAGAGCTAAACAGTACCGACGAAATCAGTGAAATGTCAACGTTGTCCTCTCACACTGACAGTGGTCATGGCTGGAGTGTCGGTAGTGCTGGACATTATGAGGTACTGCCAGGTAAGTTAGAATAATTGTTTTTCTCCAAATTATTAGAGTTTGCTAATGTTTATAATAAGACACTGGCATGATTGAGTAGATAAGAAGTTTAATTAGCAATGTTGAAATATTGAGTTTGATCCTGGTGTGTAACATTTTCAGCTAGTTTCTATTACAATTATAGTTTCAAGCTAAACTAACACTTGTAATATAATTTTGTTGATGGAAGCCTTTAAAAAAGAACTAAACTTTACTACAGCGAGTTTGAAGATCCTCTTGTTTTTTGCTTTTAAAATGTCTCTTTCATTTGGAGGGTTACTACCAATGTTTGTGCATGTGAGTCAAAAAGTAAAAATATAAATTTCCAAAAGAAAAACTTTGTGTGTGTGTATAATAAATCTGTGTGTTTGTGTATTTATATATATTTTGTATGTATGTATGTATGTGGTTGGCGTTAGGAAGGGCATCCAGCTGTAGAAACTCTGCCAAATCAGAGTGGAGCCTGGTGTAG
>NC_068994.1:38335229-38352933 GCF_001194135.2 Octopus bimaculoides | reverse complement strand
TGGAGCCTGGTGTAGCCATCTGGTTTCACCAGTCCTCAGTTAAATCATCCAACCCATGCTAGCATGGAAAGCGGACGTTAAACGATGATGATGATGATATATATATATATATATATATATATATTGAGAGAGAGATATATAGATACTACATTAGCTGAATGTTCCTAAATCTGATATATATTTATAATTTAATGCATAATTAGGATATAGGCATTAATTAATGATTCATCAGTGGCTTGTGTACAAAAAAAACCATATGGGTTAGATTAATATTTAAAGCAAAATTGTAAAAACATAATGAAAACTCAGGGGCCCTAGAGGGACAGCGCCTTTATGCTAGAAATAGATGTCAAACCACTAGTTGTTTGTAGTTGTTTGATGCCTATTTCTAGCATACAGACGCTGTCCCTCCATCACCCTTGATTATAATTATATTTTTATGATTATACTTTAATGGCTATTCTTTTGCATAAAGAAATTATTTCTGCATAATAAGTAGGAAGGCAGACAAATCACATATCCCTTCAGGTAGATGACCCTGCTCGATCTGTAGAAAAGGCACAGGTAGAAACTCCATATGTACCTGGTGTAAGCTATTGATACATAAGAGTTGCAACAATATCAAAGGAAAGCTAAATGGGAAGATAGATTTTGTATGTGGAAAATGCTCATGGGCAATAAACACTGAAAATGTGCAGAAAACACATGTTTTTGAAGGCTCAGATCAGGGGAATAATTTATTGACAATAGAAGTGACTATAGAAGATAAATGCACATGCGCGTGCACACACGCGCACGTGCATTCATGAACACAGACTGATCGAGCTTCTTTTAGTTTCCGTCCACTAAACCTGCTTGTAAAATTTTAGTTGATCTGTTCAACAAATTTGCCCAAGGTACGAAGTAGTGAGACTGAATTTGAAACCATGTGGTTGCAGAGGGAACTTCTTTATTTTCATGGCTAGAAAAATGTAATGTTCTCCATTCTGTTAACAGTACATTGCATCAGATAACCTATAAATCTATATATTTCTAGATCTGTGTCGTTACCAAATTGAACATAAATGGAATAGGAGAAAACAACTTTCACATTCACTGGATAGATCGAGGGGAGATAATAACAATGGATGCCATGGATATACTTACCATCCAAACGTTGATACTAACACAGTCTGTCATCCTGACCAAATACCTTTGAATATAACTGGTACCACATCTCATATAACTGAACAACCATCTACAATGCCAATGACAAGTCTCTTTACTTCAAATAATAAACCACCTCTACCAGCTGTACCTAAAGTAACAACACTACCAAAGGTACCTTCAATAGTTCAGGTACCTATTCTATCTACACCAAACAACACCACACCATTACATTAACATTAAAATATTATTGTCATCAATAAGGTATTACTTAAACCCTAAAGAAACGGTTACTACCATTATTTTGAAGTATTGAATGATATTCCTGAAAATTTATCTTCGACAGAAAACAAGAGCCGTATATTTTAGAATTTGTAAACACAGGTGTGTGTGTGTGTGTGTGTATGTATATACACACACACACACACACACTCTCGTGTTTTACGAATTCTGGAATGTGTGTGAGATATAAGCCCGTTCAGTAATATAATTCCTGATTTCTATTACTGATTGCTTTGTATAACAGTTTTTAACAGTTACCTCCCTTGAATATTGCTTCCATTAAAAAAAAAATATATATATATTAACGACGAAACTTTCTGAACAATTTCTTCAATATATAAATTTTGATAACGTAAATAATCACGAAACTTTCAATAAAATTTACTTAAATTAGCGTTAAATATATATTTTCGGCTATTTAGGGAATTAAATTCGAAATATTCTTAATGAATATTTATATTTCGACTACGTCTTATCTTTATACTAAATACCTTGACAAACTTAGCGTTACGATACTATATAACATGAATATCTTTAATGAAAAGGGAAAAATTGTGACTAACGATCAAATTTTATGAATTTCTTACGAATATTCATTTTAAAGACGAGTCACTCTTACTTTAATATCTGTTTATTTAGAGCTACTGTTTCGTAATTCCTAAATGTAACTTTATAAAAATTCTAAACATTTGTATTTTTAATTCATATTTTATTTCCATATTTATTTTTATGGGAATACATCTTAGGCTTACCATATTAAGCGTGGCTTTAGAAATTGTCTATTACTCTTTAATACAAAACTTGCTGAAAAGATTTTTTAAATTTTTATCCAGCATCTCACAAATATTTAATATTATAATTTTCCATGCTAGTCTATTTCTCAACCTTAGTATTCTGAACATCAAATATTTCCAGTGATTTAATTTTGTACATTTTACTTATACACTCATACACTTGTGTATGTTAGTGTGTGGAGTTAAGTGAACTAGTGTGTGAGTCAGCCCATCAATAACTGCAAGAACTGGAGGCTGCACATCCGTTTTCTTGCATTGGAATAATAGCTTGTCATTGGCTACTACACACATACTATACACCCAACTTGATAGAACTGCATAACACTATCACATACCAAACTTTTCATAAGTCCAGCTAGAACAATAAGAACTTTGAAATAGTACTGTGACAACTGTATAAACATCTGATAACTGTTGGTAAGTACTTATTTATATTATTTTTGTTCAATATAATTTGATTATTTTATAATTTCTGTTAGTCAACATATTTATAAAACAATATCAGTAACAATTGAAGCGTGGAAGGTGTTTATAAGCCATTTAAAATAACACACAAAAGCCAGATTCACTTCAACATTTAAATTTAATTTGTCAAAATATTTTCGTCGCTTTGAGACTGCGACCTGTTCACTGACAAAATTGCGCTAACAGGTTGAGGTCTCAAAGCGACGAAAATATTTTGACAAATTAAATTTAAATGTTGAAGTGAATCTGACGGCTTTTATGTATTATTTTAAATGGCTTATAAACACCTTCCACGCTGCAATTGTTTTTGTTCCAGCACACGATCTCAGATCAGGTCACTTGCTATGCAAGTACATCTCCATAATATCAGTAACAGAGGCAATGTAATAACTTCAATACTATTACATTGAAGTTAATAAAATACTCAGTTATTTCATTATACATTTCTATTGCTAATTATCAAAGTAATATTGTTTACAATAGGTTAAGAAAACAGGGCCATCCAGCTGTAGAAGTCATGCCAAATCCGATTGGAACCTTGTACAGCTCCTTAGTTTACCAGTTTTGAGTCACACTCTCCAACCCATGCCAGCATGGAAAACGGACATTAAATGATGATGATGAGAGAGGTTTTGGTTTAAGTAACTTATTGTAACCAACTAAAGTTTGCTGTTTTTATTTAGTTTCACTTTTGCTTATCCTTAACATTCCTAAGCATTTAATATTTTCAGTGTCACAATAAATTTACTATGTGTTTAGCATGACAATGAGATTACTGACAGTGTTTTGACTTGTGATGTAATACCCTTTAGACAAAACTACCAGATTATATATTTACTGTGATGCAAGTCACTTCAAGAAATTTTACAAAAAATTTGGATTTTTATGAGCATGAATTGAGGGTGATGTCACTACATGATGGAATAGTAATTATTTCATCTTAGCTTTCACTGCTTATACTAAACACATATACAATATGAAACATTTCCTCCATTGGTTACAACAAGGTTCCTGTTTATCTGATCAACAGAACAGTCTGCTCATAAAATTAATGTGCAAGTGGCTGAGTACTCCATAGACATGCGTACCATAATGTAGTTCTCGGGGAGATTCAGCCTCACACAGAATGTGACAAGGCTGGCTCCTTTGAATTGCAGTTACAACTCATTTTTGCCGGCTAAGTGGACTGCAGTAAGGTGAAGTGCAGTACCTTACTCAAGAACACAGTATGCCCCTGGGAATCGTACTCATGACTTTACAATCATGGGCCAAATACTCCGAACCACTGAGCCACGCACCTTCATTCTCTTAACTGTAGAGAAAAGGAGAAAGGAAAGCCTCAAGCATTTAAAATGACAATTAAACTGAAATACGATTGATCTTTTCTAGCTTCTTTACTTTTAACAATGAAGAAGGAAAGACATTTAGTAATGAATAGAGGGGAAAGTCTTTCAGGTGTTTTCATTCTGGGAGTTCTAGAATGATCAACTGTTAATTCTATCTTTCTCCTACCCCCAGTACTTATTCACCATCTTTCATAAATCTGCATGTCTTTTAGTTTGGAAGAAAAGACCATGTTTATTTTTCAGGCACAGAGCCTGGTGCAGCCTTCTGGCTTGCCAGCCCTAAGTCAAAGACTTCGTTCAACCTATGCCAGCATGGAAAGCAGACATTAAACGACGATGATGATGATGAGGATTTAATGTTTCCTCTACAAACTACAAATGAGCCCCACTCCCTTCCATTTTCTTTCATACAAAAACTAATGCAAATTTTGAATGGTGTATAGCTGTGAAAAGAGCCCAGAAAAATGGGTAACACCCCCTACAAAATGAGTGGGAGAGAAAAGTTGCCAATAGGTAACTACACAACATTCATCTCTATACTTTAAAGAGTGTCTTCTATAGCCTCAGGCCAACCAAAGCCTCGTGAATGGATTTCATTGATGGAAACTGAAAGAAGCCCATCATATATATATATAAATAAATAAATAAACCAAGAGAGAAGATGGAGATAAGATTAATAAAAATTTAGTAATACATTGACAAGACCTACAATTGTTTCAATTCCTCACTTATAGCATAAAATCAATCAAATTGAATTTAATTAAATCATTTGGTTAATTATTATAAGCCAGAACATCACCAAGGAAGAATGTACAAAGAAATTTATATATAACATACTGAAAACATAATAGAAATGTTGAATAAGCAAACAGGGAAAATACAGTGTACCATTAAAATTAATACATAATATAAAAATATATACAGCTATAAAAATAGTTATTGTCATAAATTAATATAACTAACAATAATGTTAATGCAGACATGCCCATGCAAAAATTTTTTGTTAATCTTATCTCCATCTCTCTTGGTTTTTACAATAACAATATATATGTGTGTTTTTGCCTATATAATAAGGTATTTAACCATTCTAATCTTGGATATTTTTATTCCTCTGAAGTTTATATAACCTCATCTGTACTTTAATATATATATATATATATATATATGTGTGTGTTTGTGTTTCTCCTCCCACCACCATTGCTTGGCAACTGATGTTGGTGTGTTTGCGTCCCCATAACTTAGCTGTTCAGCAGAAGAGACTGATAGCATAAGCACCAGGCTTACAGGGAATAAGTTCAGGGGTCAATTTCTCTAGCATGGCCACAATCAAATGAATGAAACAAGTAAAAGAATAAAAGAATGCCAGAAGAATGTTCTGTACCACTAAACCAAGAAAGTCCATTGAATATGTATGATGTATTTTAAGGCTAAATAGTAATTGTTTGCCTAACTGAGATATTTTGGTTGGATTATTTAGTTATCAGTTTTACGCTGCTTTCTGTATTCTGTGTCACAATATAGAAATCTTTCTCATGACACCAGCACATAATTTACAGATGCTTACATTTTTTGTTTTCCGTGAAGCTTCCGTGGGTCCAGCTAGTATATATATATATATATATATATATATATATAATAGGCAGAAATAATGGGTTAATTTTGATCATTTAAAGTACAAGACTGATCATAAGACGTTTTGTGTATAATGCAGTGTATATATATATAATTCAGCAACATATTTCTGCTCCAAGATACTTGCAGTTAGCAACAGTCATTATCATCTGACCTCATGTATTCTTTTAATATTCAGAAGTGTGCCTTTCATTAAAACATAACTACTAGTATTAAGTTTAGAAATTGATTTAAAAACCACTGAGTAGTAATTAATATGAAGTGTATTTTTATATATTTGTCATTATTTATCATATTCAATGCAATTTTTTTATATTGCAGATAATCACAAGAAAATGAATAAGATATTACTCTTGTTGTTATTGCTGCCTAATAATTGTTGGTGTGTGGATCATATGTACCATGTGAAAGAGAATAATGATACACACAGCTATATTGGAGATATTGTCACTGATACACACTTATTGGATAATATAGAGTCTCACAATGATAGCAACAAACTAACATTTAATGTACTCCAGGGTAGTACTGAGGGAACTGTTCAGTTATTCAATGTTACACCTGGAGGACAACTGTATACAGCTGCCATATTGGATACAGAAACTCTTTGTCAATATGATGAAGAATGTTTCAGGATATTGAAAATAGCAGTTCGGTATGAGCATTCTTTTATGAAGATAATAAAAATCAAAGTTATGATAGAAGATGTTAATGATAATTATCCCATATTTCCAGAGAAAGAATTCCACTTGCAATACGATGAAAATATATTGATAGGAACAAAAGAAATCATTCCAAATGCGATTGATAAAGATGTCAGTATTCAGAACTCAAAGATTTCTTATAAACTAAGGAATGATACTGACAAAGCATTTAAGTTGTCAGTCTCAACACCTTCAAACAGTAAAAGTAAAATTGAATTGATTTTGCTTCAAAATCTAGACAGAGAAAAGAAAGAAAATTACCAACTGCAATTAATAGCAACAGATGGAGGAACACCACCAATGCAAACACATTTAGACATTCATATATTGGTGAGAGATAAAAATGATAATCCACCTGTATTTCCTCAGAATATCTACAATGTGACAGTAGCAGAACCACAAAGCAAATATAAACCTATTCTAAGTTTGACTGCTACAGACTTAGATCAAGGAAATAATGGACAAGTTCTATATAGATTCAATCCTGACACCTCTGATAAAGATCAGAAATTCTTTATTTTAAATCATACATCTGGAGAATTATTTATAAAGGAAGGATTTGAATTTGGAAAAATCAATAAATTGTTTATTGAAGCAAGAGATAATGGTAATCCTTCAATGTCAACAGCTGTCACTGTTTTTGTAAATGGTGTCAGTCATCTTAATAATCCACCAAACATTGATGTCTGTCTTTTCTCTAAGTCAACTGGAAACATGGGTAGAATGTCAGAAGCAATTCGTATTGGCAAAAATGTTGCTTATGTCAAAGTTACTGACAATGACAGTGGAGAAAATGGACACGTGACCTGTCATTTACAAAACAGATATCTTCAGCTAATCTCATTGTCTTTAAAGACATACAAAATTGTTGTCAAGAGTGAAATAGATAGAGAGAGTGAGAAGAGATTTGATTTCACAATTAAATGTCAAGATAATGGTTTACCTCCATTGACAGTAGAGAAACAGTTTTCTATGATGGTCACTGACATAAATGATGTACAGCCTCAGTTTAGTCAGGACACATTTAAGTTTCTCACCTATGAAAATGAACACAAAGACTTCCCTGTTGGATATGTCAATGCTACAGACCCAGATATTGGAGATGGAGGACAATTAACCTATTCTTTGTTATCTAATGGTAAATATATTCTACCATTTCAGATATCTGATGTGGGATTTATTTCCACAACTGAGTCACTAGACAGAGAAGAAAAGAACATGTATGAGTTTAAGGTTTTAGTAAAAGATAAAGGAACACCATCACTGGAGAACACAGCAAATGTTGTTGTTGAGGTTATAGATTTAAATGACAATGCTCCCTATTTCAGTTTCCCTAATGTTAACCCTTTCAATCTTAATGTCCACTACCATCCCAACTCTGACCATGATATCACAGTTGTTAGGGCCTCTGACAGAGACAGTCAACACAATGCCTTCCTCACATATGAAATACTCAAAGGCAATGAGAAACACTTATTTCAAATGAACCATCACTCTGGTGTCTTATCTTTCTCTCGCTCACTTTACCAAAATGATGCTGGATTCTATGAACTGGAATTAGGTGTGAAAGACAGTGGTAATCCAGTCCTGTCATCAACAACAACTTTGTCTTTGACTCTAACAGTTAGTAACAACACAATAAAGTTTTTTAAGACCCCTTCAAAGACAACAACAGAATCAAGTAATGGTCACCAATTGAATGTGATGATTGTTATTGTTATAGCAGCTGTGATAGTATCAATTGTTATAGTGATCTCTATAACAATCTGTATAGTTCATAGACTGAAGCAGACAGATAGCAACTATAATAGTAGTGTTGATATGTACCATAAAGTTACGCCTACATTAAACATCCAATCAAAATACACATTTGATCCTACTTGTGTTCCTCCTGGAGTTCAGTACACAATAGAGAAAAACCTGAAGAAATCTCAACAACCAATGGTAGATAGAGAAGATATTCACTACAGAACCATGCCAGGTGAAAGATGGGATAACCCAACATTAAGACATCATCAACAGGTAAGATAATTTTCTTTTAATTTCAAAATATTTCTCCTTTCAACATTCCAGTGTTAACAATAAAGCTGGCTGTAATTAACCAAGAACCTTTGAAGCTGTGTTGCAGAATATAAAAGAAAAATTATTTTTCCATTTGCTTAATTCTTTTCTTAAAAATGTAGATTCTAAATTACTCTTTAATTTTCTTTACTGACTCACAAGATTTCTAAAATATTTCAGCTTAAAAGCAAAATGAGAGATTATAAATGACAATAATACCATGATGAAATATTATGGCATACAATGTATCTATTTTATGTTTCTAGATGTTTATTCCAAGAGAAGAAAGCATGTCTCTAAGTTACAGAGAACTAAACAATGCTGATGAAATCACTGAAATGTCAACGTTGTCTTCGCACACAGATAGTAGTCATGGTTGGAGTGTCGGTAGTGCTGGACATGATGAGGTAAGTTTCAATAAAGAATTTTCTCCAAAGAATTTTAGTAAGCAATGTTAAAATACTGAGTTTGATCCTGGTGCTTAACATTTTCAACTAGTTTCTATTACAATTTTAGTTGCAAGCTAAACACTTGTAATAAAAGTTTTAGATAGAAAATGTGTTAATATCTTTAAAAAAACACTACATTTTACGAGTGAGAGATCTTCATTTTATGCTGTTAAACATCTCTTTCATTTGGAGTGTCACCACAAATGTGTGTGCATTACAGTCGAAGAAAATTTATTTTTCTAAATTTGCTTAAATAAAACAAAAAGTAGTAGTGTGTATATGTGTTTGTGCATATATATATATATATGTATATATATGTATATATATGTGAAAGTGCAATGGCGCAGTTATTAGGGCAGCGGACTCATGGTTGTTGGATCATGGTTTCAATTCCCAGACCGGGTGTTGTGAGTGTTTCTTGAGCAAAAACGCCTAAAGCTCCACAAGGCTCCAGCAGGGGGTGGTGGTGAACCCTGCTGTACTCTTTCACTACAGCTTTCTCTCACTCTTTCTTCCTGTTTCTGTTCTACCTGTATTTTGAAGGGCCAGCCTTGTCACACTCTGTGTCACACTGAATCTCCCTGAGAACTATGTTAGGGGTACATGTGTCTGTGGAGTGTTCAGCCACTTGCACGTTAATTTCATGAGCAGGCTGTTCTATTGGTTGGATCAACTGGAACCCTCATCATTGTAACTGGCAGAATGCCACGATGGTGTATATATATATATATATATATATATATATAAAACCATTTTTGTATGAGAAAAAGAAAATGGAGAAATTGATATATAGACATTAATTTATTAGAACAGGCTACCTCAAAGATGAGTGGCAATGACCTCATCTTTGTGGCTGGAGATTTTAATGGGCATGTTGGGCAGCAATTTGGTATCTTCACTGGTGTGTGCACAGGGTCCATGATATTGGTTCTCGAAATGATGAGGGAACTAGGCTACTGGAGTTCTGTTATGCAAGTAACCTTTTAATCTGCAACGCTAACTACAGGAAGCCAGACAACCACCTGATAACCTACCAATCAGGTGACTCTGCTAGCCAGATTGATTTCATCCTCACCAGACAGCAGGACGTCTTTGTATTTAAGAGCAACCCTACGTCAAGGCCAGAAGGATGCCAAGAAGCAGACCAATCCAGAAAAGAAGGGTTTGGAAGCTAAAGCACCCTTCACATGGTCAGGGATTTAGGGACATCCTCATCAAGAAATTTGATGAGAGGGAGGAGGAGCTACAGACCTCGAACATAGAAGGTAGCTGGAAATTCCTACAGGACAGCTTACTGAGTGCCACAGACCAAGTATGCGAATGGTGCATAGTCCTTTCCAGACATAGAGTAATGTGGTGGTGGAATAATACAGCAGACAAAGCCATTAGAGTAAAGAAACAGGCCTGGAGAGCCTGGAAGGGTTGGGGTAGCAGGGAACTGTACCAGATAGCCAGAAGGGAGGCTGGGCGACAGGTATACATAGCCAAGGGCAAGGCAGAAAAGAAAAAGTTTGCCAATGTCCAGCGACGTGAGGACCAAAGAACTGAAGTATTTTGGATTGCAAGACAGTGTGTGTGAGAAAATTGTGATGTCACAGGAGAGAAATGTGTCTGCATTTAATGATTCAGAAAAGAAAGAGGCATGGAGAAGCCATTATAAAAGACTGCTGAACGTCGAGAATGTTTGGGAGGAGGAGAGCCTGCCAAATGTTGACCCAGTAGTGGGACCAGCTGTCCGAATAGACAGTACCCTGGTAGATAAAGCAATTAAGAGTATGAAGCCAGAAAAAGCCCCCAGCCCATTAGGAATCACTGCTGAGATGCTTAAAACATCTGGTGGTGTGGGCTATGACCTAGTCACCTGTATTGTAAACCAGGTAGTTCATGATGGAGTCATACCCAATGACTGGCGTAGCAGCACCATAATCAACTGCTACAAGGGTAAAGGTGATGCTTTAGATAGAAATAACTACAGGGGTATCAAACTGCTGGAGAGGGTCACAGCCTAACTAATTAGGGAGAGAATCTGCTTAGATGAGATGCAGTTCGGTTTTGTGCCAGGTAGAAGCACCACTGAGGCTATATTCTTGGTACGGCAACTATAGGAGAAATACTTAGCCAAAGATAAAACCCTGTACTTGGCTTTTGTGAACTTGGAGAAAGCCTTTATCTGGTGGGTGATGCAGAAACTGGGGATTGACGAATGGTCAATAAGGGCTGTACAGGCCCTATACAGAGATGCTGTTAGTAAGGTTAGGGTTGGCAATGAGTATCGGGTAGAAGTAGGAGTTTACCAAGGATCAGCCCTCAGCCCCCCTTATTCATCATAGTTCTCCAGGCAATAACAGAGGAATTCAAGACAGGTTGCCCCTGGGGGCTCTTCTATGCTGATGACCTGGCTTTCATAGCAGAATCACTACCAGAACTACAGAAAAAATTTCAGTTGTGGAAGCAAGGTTTAGAATCGAAGGGCCTTAGAGTCAATGTTGCAAAGACCAAAGTTCTAATGAGTAGGAAGGCGAACACATCACACACCCTTTATGTAGGTGGCCCTGCTCAATCTGTAGAAAAGGTGTAGGTAGAAACTCCATAAGATGTACCCTTTCTAAGTTATGGACACTAGAGGTGCAGCAACATCAAAAGAAGATTAACCGGGAAGATAGCTTTCATGTGCGGCAGATGCACAGAGGCAATAAACACCAAAGATGCTCAGAAAACAGATTCTATCACATGCCTGGGGGAGAAACTAAAAGTAACTGATAGCTTCCGCTATCATAGTGGGGTGGATGCTCAGAGAGTGTTACCACTAGAATAAGAATAATCTGGGCAAAATTCAGAAAGCTTCTACCCTTACTGGTGACAAAGTTCCTCTCACTCAGAGTGAAAGGTAAATTGTATGATTCATGTGTGCAAACTACCATGCTTCACGGCAGTGAAACATGGGCTGTGACTGCGGAGGACATGTGTAGGCTCGAAAGAAATGAAGCTAGCATGATCTGCTGGATGTGTAATGTTAGTGTGCACACACGACAGAGTATAAGCACCCTGAGAGAAATGTTGGACATAAGAAGCATTGGATGTGGCATGCAAGAAAGACGTTTGCATTGGTATGGTCATGTACTATGGATGGATGAGGAGAGCTGTGTGAGGAAGTGCCATTCCCAAATAGTGGAAGGAATCTGGGATAGAGGGAGACCCAGGAAGACATGTGGTGAGGTGGTGAAGCATGTATCAAAGTATTATTTCAGCTAACAGATACTTTTGTTTATCAACACATTACACGTATACGTGAACAAATGTATTAACTAATTTGCATATACACAAGTAACCGTTTTAAATACATTGGTTGCTGAAACACACATATCTGAGTCTAACAAGGGTCAAAGAACACATTGGAATATAGTTCCTTTTAAATTCTTCCCCTGACGAAATGCCCAATTAACGATATTCAATATGAAAATTGAATTTAATTTCATTTCTCAAATTAAATTGGTTGGGCATAGAAACAATTGTCAGTGCAATGGGTCTGATATAGCTCAAAATTAAAGACATGCTAATAAATTGTCTATATATCGCTTTCTCTGTTTTCTTTTTCTCCTACAGAAATGGTAATATATCCATAGCCATCAATGCAAAACTAACATCATTGGTTTTTCACTGATACACTGGATAAAACTGGGGAACTTAGATGCTAATATCCCTTTAAGACAATTTTATACACTTGATTTAATTTAATTATATATATGTAAATACATGTATGTATAAATACACACATCATCACCATCATTGTTTAATGTCCACTTTTAATGCTGGCATGGGTTGGACGGTTTGACTGGCTGCACCAGGCTCCAATCTGATCTGGCAGAGTTTTTACAGCTGGATGCCCTTCCTAATGCCAACCACTTCGAGAGTGTAGTGAGTGCTTTTACATGCCACCGGCTTGAGGGCCAGTCAGGCGGTACTGGTTATGGCCACACTCAAATGGTGTTTTTACGTATCACCTGCACAGGAGCCATTCCAGCGGCACTGGCAACGCCCTTGCTCAAATGTTGTTTTCCACATACCACCGGCACAAGTGCCAGTAAGGTGGTGCTTTTTACATGCCACCGGCACGGGGGTGGAGGGGGGGCAGTCAGCGGCCCTGGTGACGATCACGCTCAGATGGTGCTCTTTGCGGTCCACTGGCACAGATGCCAGTCATGCGGTACTGTCATTGAATTTGATTTCGATTTCACTTGCCTCAACAGTTCTTTACAAGCATAGTTTAGTGTCCGATGAAAGAAAGGTATGCCTAAGTGGGCTGGTTACACCACTGGATGCGATTATGGTCTCACTTGGTTTCCCGGGTCTTCTTAAGCACAGCATATTTCCAAAGGTCTTGGTCACTAGTCATTGCCTCAGTGAGGCCTAATGCTCGAAGGTCGTGCTTTACCACCTCATCCCAGGTCTTCCTAGGTCTACCTCTTCCACAGTTTCCCTCTACTGCTAGGGTGTGACACTTTTACACACAGCTATCCTCCTCCATTCGTACCACTTGACCATACCAGCGCAATTGTCTCTCTTGCTTCTTAGGTCCAACTTTTCTCTCAAGGCACTTATACTCTGTTGAGTATGCACACTGACATTACACATCCAGTGGAGCATACTGGTTTCATTCATTACAAGCTTACGCATGTCCTCAGCAGTCATGGCCCATGTTTCACTGCCATGTAGCATGGCTGTTCGTACACATGTGTCATAGAGTCCGCCTTTTACTCTGAGTGAGAGGCCCTTTGTCACCAGCAGAGGTAAGAGCTCTCTGAACTTTGCCCAGGCTATTCTTATTCTAGCAGCTACACCTTCAGAGCTACCACCCCTGCTACTAACTTGGTCACCTAGGTAATGGAATCAACTACTTCTAGTTTTTCTCCCTGGAATGTGACAGAAGTTGTTCTCTGTACATTTTCAGTGTTTATTGCTCCTGAACATCTGGCACAAACAAAAACTATCTTCCTAGTTAGCCTTCCTTTGATATTGCTGTACCTCTTATATGTCCATAGCTTACACTGGGTACATCTTATAAAATTTCTACCTATGATTTTTCTTCAGATTGAGTAGGGCCATCTACCTGAAGGGGTTTGTGGTTTGTCTGCCTTTCTAGTTATTAGGAATTTGGTTTTAGCTAGGTTGACTCTAAAGCCCTTCGATTCTAATCCTTGCTTCCACACCTGAAACTTCCCCTCTAGTTCTGATAGTGACTCAGCAATTAGAGCAAAGTCATCAGCATAGAGGAGCTCCCAGGGGCATCTTGGCTTGAATTCCTTGTTATTGCCTGGAGGACTATGATAAATAGGAGTGGGGCTGAGAACTGAACCTTGGTGGACTCCTACCTCTACTCGTTGCCGACCCTTACTGACAGAGTCCCTGTACAGCTCTCACTAACCATTCATCTATCTCTAGTTTCCTCATTGACCACCAGATAACGGATCGGGGACCCTGTCAAAGGCTTTCTCCATACACACTTATACAAATAAATACATATATCTACACACACACACACACACACACACACACACACATATATATAGGTAGAGAGTGTATGTGTTGAAGGTATAATTCCTTATAGTGACTCACTAGTTTCCTCTCAGGATAGAGGCATTCAACTATCTGTTGATTATCTACAGAGATCAACCAAATCATTTATTGTGAAAAATTATATCTTCAGTTCTCCCAGGAAAAATATATTCTCTTCATTGCATGTATTGAGTTCATATTTCTTTTAGCCATATTTAATATACTATATATGTAAAGATCAGAGGTAGGCTGGCTGAGAAGAAAGATTTCATATATGGCTGATGTATAAGAACAGTCAATAGTAAAGAAATGCAGCAAGCAGATTCTACATGCTGTGTAATGTTAGTGTGTATGAATTATGAAGCACAAGTGAGCTGAAAGGAAAGCTGGTTATAAGAAGAATCAGATGTAGTAGGTATGTGTGAAGACTGCAAATGTATATGACGCTGAAGAATAAAGTTGATTTTTTAAAGAAGTTCAGAAGATTTGAGTGTTTTCTCAAGTAAAGGATTACTTATTTCACATGTCTTTGAAGGCGGAAACCAAGGGAATAATTTGTTGACAGAAGTGACAATTGAAAATGAATGTACACATTGAACGAGTTTCCATTCACAAAATCCACATGCAAAATTGTGGTTGACCTGGCGCAATACATTTGCTCAAGGTACCACTAATTGAGACTGAACCCAAAACCATGTGATTGAAGTGAGAACTTAACTGTACAGATTTGCCTGTATATATAACTGAAATTCTTTTAACCTTTAAGTAAGAAATTAACATTTTTGATAAACTGTTTTATTTTCAGATTTGTGCCACTCCCAAGTATGATAATATAGAAAACCATGGCAATTTAACTCTATATCAGAATGAAAGGAAATAACACTGAAGAATATTTGCTCTACTCAAATGGAGAAAGGCAGAAGTTGAACTGGCCAACATACAAATTGGTAGCATTGGTGAAGAAACTTTTCTTTTGTATGGATAGTATTTGATATGACTAGACTTTTAGTAGATGTTTTGACTTATGCTATATATGACTACAATGTACCAGTTGCATACTGGGGTCGATCTAATTGACTGGCTCCCTCCCACAAAATTTTGGGCCTTGTAGTTAGAGTAGAAAAGAATGTCTCTTAGAATATTTTCAAACACTATCAGAGGAGGTTTAGTGAAAGTCTAGCAAAGTAAATGGTGGTGCTCCAGCACAGCCATAGTCCTTGGACTGAAAGTAGAAAAAAAATATGTAAATCATACATACTGTATGTGTGTGTGTGTGTGTGTGTGTACACACATATACGTACAGTATTTGTGTATATATATACATATATACATACACACACACAGGTACAGTGTATATATGTATATACATACACATACATACGTACAGTGTGTATATGTATATATAATATATATTCAGTGTGTGTGTCTATACATACATACATATATATAGGAATGGATGTGAAGTTTTGAAGTTCACTTTTCAAGTATGTGATTTTAAGTTCAACCCTACTGTGTATTACCATGGGTAAAGTGTTTTCTATAATAGCTCTAGACTGATCAGTGCTTTGTGATCAAATTTAGTGGAAGGAAATTGTATGAAGTATGTCGTGCGTGTGCCAATGCAAATATATACACCCTATGTACTTCATATAGAAAAAAACACTAAACTACTAGCAGTGAAGTTTGTTGTTATTTTGCAATCAAGAAATCATTTTCTTGCTCTGTACTTTCCAACAAATGTGGATTATGAGATTCGTTACTTGTAAAATAGGTAGGGGTTAGTAACAGGAAGTGTACCCCTAAGTAAGATAATGCCTCAGTAATATAAATTAGTCTAACCAGTTTTAAGAATGAAAAAATGTCTTTCAAAATAAATGAACATAGAAACAACTCTCTATCTATCTATCTATATATATATATCACAGTATCATGGTTTTGTCAAACAGTTTAGGTAAAAATAGAAAAGAATGGCACAATCAAGACAATTGGAAGTGGATTGTGACCAGTGTATAACAGCAGCTGATTGCCTAGCTGCTACTATGGTATATATATATATATAATATACACACACTATAGACTCTCTCTATGTTATTATTGACAAATAAATAGGAAAGGAAAAATAGGTGAGCTCCTTAAGCTTTTCTTTCATTGATTTTAGTCATCAGACTTTGGCCATACTCACAAGGCATAGGTTGGCCCAGGGTTATAGTAGAAGACATTTGTCAAAGGTGCCATGCTGTGGGGCTGGACTTGAATGAAACCACATAGTTTCAAAGTGAACTTCTTAACTATACACAGCTTTGTATGTCTATACCTATTGTGCAAAGTGTTCCAATTCATGTACTCGCAGTATTATGGAAATGTGTATCTGAAAATCTTGTAATGGATTCTGTGATGCAAAACCTATTTTTCTGTTGACTTTCATGTTATATGGAAATCAATGAACGTGAAAAGTTTATGAGAAATATAGTTGCACTATGGAATTTCACGTTATAAGCAAGATTTTTTTTCAAGAACACAACACTTTTATGACATGTTAGATGTCTGTATATTGAGAAAACTCCTTTTCACTTGTAGTGGAAGGATATGTTTGTTAGAAAAACACATATCCCTACATTATTAGCATATATCGTGCAGTTAAAACATTTTCATTATGTATTGAAGCAAACAACAAGTTTATATCAACATATGAGTTGTATGCAAATTATTAAGTTTACATTAGCATATCATATGTAAATCACCAAATAAGTTTACATTAACATCTATACTATATATAAAGCAGAGATGTGTGTGTAATCGCTTTTCACGCGAAATCGACTTCATCAAATGCTTCCATACTTGTAATGCATGAATAATTTGACCTCGGATAAATCTTAGGCTCTTCATTTGATTTTTTTAATTAAAAATAAATAATATTGCTTTATATTTAAGATTCACTTCTTTAAAAAGGTTCCTCAATGTCAACTTCCAGTATTGACATAACAACCGCAAAAAGCTTCACTTTCTATTTTGTGTGTTCGTGTGTATGAGAGAGAGAGTAAATACTACATACACACCGCTCTCTCACTCTGTCTCACACACATACACAAGCACCTGGACTCACTCACACTGTCTCTTACAAACACATACATACATAAATGTATACAAACATATTTACAAAGACACACGTGTGTATGCGTGTTTGTAAGAGACAGTGTGAGTGAGTCAAGGGCTGTGTTGTCATATGCATACATCCAAAGATGTATGTATATTTATGCATGTACGTATACATG
>NC_068994.1:38324289-38335056 GCF_001194135.2 Octopus bimaculoides | reverse complement strand
CCCTTCCTAACGCCAACCACTCAGAGAGTGTAGTGGGTGCTTTTACGTGTCACCCGCACGAAGGCCAGTCAGGCGGTACTGGCAACGGCCACGCTCGAAATGGTGTATTTTATGTGCCACCCGCACAAGAGCCAGTCCAGGGGCACTGGCAACGATCCCCATTTTAATTTTCGTAAAAGTTTCCAAGTACCAATGAGGCTTTTTGGCACATCTTCAATTTTCCCCATTCATGAGAGGCGCCCAGCCATCATTCATCTGAGAGTCCATCTACAGAATGTCCTCAAATTTCTATACAGCATATTTTGCCTTTTTTTCTTCAAGTATATAAGCAACAATTTCATTCCCGAGCAATGCCGGGTGCCTCTGCTAGTAATATATAAATGACCAATATAAGTTTATATTGACATATGACTAAATGAGTTTACATTAACATCATTTAAATGACCAAATAACATGTTTTTATTTGTATGCAATATATAATTGACCAAATGACACATTCACATGATCATATATAAATGACCAAATAAGTTTACATTAACATACAATTGTTGTCAGATAATATTTTTGTTTCCTACTTGGCACTCCAATTCCGTATGTCTGAAAACAGGTGAAAATTTATTTAAATGTCAAACATGATAAAAAAAAAAGGTGTAGAGGAAGAATAGAACTACAAAAAGAAAAAAGTAGCTTAAATAGATAAAACTATTTTTTGTGTTAGTTCAGATAACATGGAAAACCTCAAAGTAAATCAAAGAAAAAAAAATATCAAGCAAAAACGAATAAATTTATCTGACAATCTATGCTGCGATTGTGTCTGTAGTGAGCTCCATGCATTGCTTTTCCTGGTAAGGACCTTCAATGCTGTTGAAGATGACTCTGCTCTGAAGATGACCAAACAAAGTGGTATCAATGCTTTTTGCCTATCTGTAACCAAAATGCTTTACCAAACTGAAGAGTTCACCTTCAGTGCCATCTGAATGTATGAGCACACTGAGCAGTTATCCAGGGGTCTTCATGTGTCTAGGTGCTATGCCAGTAAGGCAGTACTTGAAACCATATGATTTCAAAGTCAGCTTCTTAAGTATACAGCCATGTATATTTATACTTGCTGTGTGAAGTATTTCAATTCGGCTACTCTCAATGTTATGGAAATGTGTATCTGAAAGTCTTGTAGCCTAATGCTAATCTGTCTATGCTGCGATTGTGTCTGTAGTGAGCTCCATGCATTGCTTTTCCTGGTAAGGACCTTCAATGCTGTTGAAGATGACTCTGCTTTCTGTGTCTTTTACTATGTAACAAATATTTGAACTGAGAAAGTAATGGTGACTTGTGTCTCTTCCCTGGAACTGCATAGTCCAAACCAGTCAACTCCCATTCACTCAACTCATCAAACTGTAAATAATTATTACAGAGTAAACAGAATTTACTTTTGTGAGTACTGCATTAATTTGCTGTACTGTTCAAATCCCTATTATAGACTTGAAAATAGTAACAGGCTGTGACTACATGTAGTTGATGTTTCATGTAAAGGATCATCAGAAGTTGTTTGTGACCTGACAGTGATCTTTGTTAAATTCGTTTTTATGCTCATCTCTGTACATTATATGTGATAACTCCTTTGTTATATGCAATCATCTCTCTACACTATATGTGATACCCTCTGTACATTACATATGATACCCTCTGTATGTTATACATGATGATCTATGAATGCTATTCATGATACTCTCTATACATTATAAATGATGATCTCTGAATGTGATATGTAATAATGAACTCATAATTTTCACTCTCATCTTAAATTGAAAGTCAGAGGATCAAAATTTGTTGTAGTCAAAGAAAGGGCAAAGAGAAGATTCAGAATATTGTTGGGGTTGTAGTTGTAATGAGTTGTTGGTGAATGAATCTTTTCTAACAAGTCAAATGTTTATTTCTTATATGGTCTAGAAAGCTGGTGTGTGTAGAAGCTGCTCCACTACTATATGAAACATAATGTTATATATAGCTTTTCAGACTGAACTACTTTCTGGTTTTGAAAAAGAAACCAAGCCTTTCGGGTGTATAACAGAATCCATAGAGTTACCTGAATTCAGTGTATTTTTCTACGAGTGCTTGTCCATCATCTGAGTGTGAAAAAAATAGGGAATATGTTGCTATAGCTGTAAGCTAGCAAAATTTGGTGATATAATTTTAGACGTTTTTTTTTAGATAAGTGGTTATCATTAGCAATCACCAGAGAGTGTGATACCTCACATTCAGAAAGACAAGATATTTCTTCTACCATTATTTCAAGTCTATCACATAGGATTTCAACACAACACAGCAAATTATTGGAACAATTGTCTATTATATTAGACCTCTTGTATCTACACTAGTGCCTTGTGTCTCTCTTATGATGCTGTTTTTGTAATGAATAATGACTTCAATGAAAGATAGAGCCTTACCCTATGTAAAATAACATATATTTTACTCTGTTGATATTAGTCTTAAATTAAAGCAGAGGTTACCAGGAGTTATATGAGTAACTCTCATTTTATTGTAGCATATAATATGAAATTTATCATTTTATCTTACTTAACAGCTTTCCTCTATCTCTTTTATTGCTGAGAGGTAAAAGTCTATAAATGATGTCGTGTTTCAGGTTATATATTTCAATATATTGTATAAAAGGTTTTTAAATATAGTCTTTCAATATTTTTCTGATTTGTTTTTTTTTAATATTTTTAATCTATCAGTTGTCTGCTATTTGGTACAAACCATCACAACCATATAACTGATTCAACTTTACAGGTATTACAATTACCATTTCCATTGATGACAGTGTTAACTAAATAATATCATTTATACTTCTGGAATTAAGAAAAAAATATTCCAAAGTGCATGTACCCCGGTTTTAAAATAGCTACACCATATCCTTACTACTACAAGAGGTCAATAAAAGGGCTGGTGCCAGAAAGGGTATCCTCTCATAAAACACTGCCTCAAAACGGGGCAAAAGAGTAGTGTGATTAAAAGAGTGTGGAGCCAGCAAAACTAACCTTGCTTTTAGCAAGGCAATTGCCCTTAAAACGTTTGCTGTTGGTCTAAACTAATTATATTCTTGAAAATATTTCTCTCAAAACTACAATTTAAAGAGAAACAAACATGACACAAACACTTTTTTTTTGCTTCTTTTTAGATTTATAAATTAATATTAACCTACCAAGTATGCCATAATAAATTGATGTGTTAATATATAATACACACAAACACACACATGTGTATATGTAGAAGTCTTTCAGACATTTAACTCGTTTTTTTTTTGTTTTTTTTTTTTTGCTTTTAACTTCTTATTGCTAAAACCATCAAGTATTCAAATATATTTATTCAGTTATTATTCAAAATTTCATACAGTTCTCATTATCTCTTCCACATAACTTTGACATTACTCAAAGACTTGCCTCAGAGAATGGAGCTTGTAAAATCCCTTAACTTCACACAATCAAACATTGGCATTCTTAACCTCTTTAACAATTAATTACACACATCATATTCTATTTTGGGATTTTCAAATTCTTAAGATTTTACTGCGCCAACACACACACACACATGAATTCCCTTTTTTCATTTATCTCCTATATTACTTTGAAAGTATATATAAAGAGTGCTTTCTTTTATTTGAACTAGTCTTCTCTAACTTCATGTTGATTCATGAGTTAATTTCAAGTTGGACATGATGTGGCATTTATGACTGTTTTATGACTATCTTCATTTCCTTTATCCATATTTTTTTTTTTAAATCTAAGCATACAACTCTTATTAGTCTTCCATCCTTGTTTCATTATTAACTAATCAAAACGAAAATTTTCCATACTATCTTAAGAATCTTATATTTTTTTACTTTTACCTGCCTTATATAAATATATATATATTGATCTAGTTGGAATGCAGAATGTTTTGACGAATGTTTAGTCTTTTTTTTATTTATTCTATTCAATGCTTAACTTACCAAATGTATCAAATATATAATACAAATGAAGTTAAAACTTCAATTGTTTCTATTTAATGGTGGATAAACTAAGACTGAAAGGTAAATGTGAAAATGTATGTTTATATTTTTTAAGCAGTTTTGGATTGAGAATACAGACTGAAATCAAATAAAGAGTGAGTGCTTAGAGGAAATTCAACCCACATATTTTTATCTTCATGCTGGCTTTTTGATCAAAAGCTTTCTGCTTTAAAAAAAATGTAAAATATGCATTCATGTGTTTTTTTACAATTTGCCTCCATTTTGGAATATTGTGCCTATTGTTTTTATAATTACCATTTTTGCTTAACAAAAGATTATTGGACAAAAATATGAAAAGAAAACCCCAACCTATTATTTCTAAGCATTTAAATATTTACAATTCAAATTATATAAATTTACAATATTTTTCACAAGCATTTAAATATTTATAATGAATATTATATAACAGTTTACAATATTTTATCAATATAAATATTTATAATCAAAATTACATTGGTTTTACATTATTTTTATTCCTTATAAACTATATTGTATGTTCGCAAACAAAACCGTGACAATTTCAGAAAAGCTGTTCTGTTTTATCAACTAATTGTTGACTACATATTTGATATTTTATCTTGTAATATCTACCATAACCCTGAACTAAAAACACATGCACACACATTTATATGTGTAATTGAGATGTAAAACTTATTCCTTATTTACATATGTAGCCCGTCTATATTCTAGTTGAAGGTACTTTCAGTGGCTGAAAAGTAAATAATGCATTTGTTGGGTGATTTTGTAGTTTATGATTTCAAGTGTTATTCAAAGTACTTCATATGTCAGGATGATCAAATGTCCCCTGCAAGAATACCATGGAGAAAATATCCTTATGTGCAATCTGCCTTATGACTTGATGTGAAAATGTGTCAGGCAAGAAACTGCCTTTTCCTTCATCATCATTGTTATTATTTTTACATCTGATTTCCATACTGGCATGAGTTAGATGGATTGTCATGATCTGAGAAATTTTTTTCATTGAGAGCAACAACTTTTATAGATAGGTGATTGTAATGTCATTTTAGCTTTGTTTCTATGGCTGGATGCCGTCTTTATTGCCAATTTATAAATAGTGCAACTTGCACTAGTTGTTTAGTAGAAGGAAAGTAAAGTTTTAGCTGTGTACCAGACATCTTCAGCATCTTCAAGAAAAATGTTGTAAACATCACTGGTGTATTCAAGCAAAATATAGCAAACAAGTAAGAATAATTCTATGTCCTTGAAGGAAAATGAATTATAATTCAATGTATCATCTGCCGCAGTGACATTGTCACTGATAATATCTAAATCAGCTACATAACCTTTACCAAGTAGGCATTTAAAAGTTGGCATTCTTAAAATTTATAAATATATTTTAGAAATAGAGATATGGAGGAAACAAATATAAAGTAATGAACAAGGAAAAGAGGTTGAGTTTCTGTTACCCATGCCTCATAGAAAAGATCCATATTGTCACACAAAATGAATCTGAACCTATATCAAACTGGTGTTGCATACTCAGGCATTAACCCATTCAGATTACTTTATTGAATGTTATGCTTATTTATTCACATTGTTTTGAAGTAGTTATGCAATATCTTGTAGCTTTGCAATGTGGGTGATGTGATTGTATATCTTTAGAATAACATTGTAGGATAGGTATGTGAAGCCAAATCTGGTTAATTTGAACATAAAACAGATAGACTATTTGAGCCAGTTATAGCCAGTTTAAATATTAAAGTGTTAAAGAAGATATCCTGACATGCACTGAGAATGAAACTCGAGTTTTCAAAACAAAAGGATCAATAAAAAATTTAGACCATTCATTTACTTTTCTCCAACTGATTAGTTCCATTTGCCCAAATGAGGCTGGCTTTTATGAAACTCATAGGTATAAATTTTATATCTTTATTACTACACATGTTTATGCATTACATTGTACACATTTATATCATAAACATATACAAAACACTTTGTTTTCCTGTCTAACAAAAATGAAATACACTATGCAAACTATTGTGTGTGTGTGTTTGTGTGAATAATTTCTATACATAAAAAAAGAAAATACATGTCTTTTTCATATCTGCATTTGCAAAATTTTGTGATGTGAAACTGTGTTGAAATAGATATTGTTATACTTTAGGATGGTCATTCTGCCAATGGTTTATGAACTCTGATTGGAAAGACAAATTGCAAGCAACTTCCCATCCACCATCAATATTCCCACCACATTATATGGACTTCGAAACAGTCATAAATTTAACTCTGGTCACTAACCTTAGCTTGTAGTTCCTGGAGATGTTGGCCCAGCACAGAGGTGTCATATTTCCTCATAATGACTATACACTTACAAAACAATGTCCAGGTGATTGCAATGCATGCCTTGAAGACCTCCTCAGCAAGATGGATTATTGCAACCTTACAGAATTCATTATCAAAAAAGTGTAGGTGAATTATCTCTATATCTATCAATCTACTGATGGTGATTTTTCCATAGTGAGATTTTACTGTACATGGCTTTGTGAAAGCAATGTGGTATTTTGTGATGTCAACAAGACTCCTAAAATTCAAATATGATTATGATTACTTGGACAAACATGACCTAATAGTATTTGACTCTACCTGACCCAAATAAGGTAGATCATCCACTAACATCTCAACCATAAAAAAAAGACCTCTTTTCTAATGTACATTAAGGGATGGAGTAAATCCATCCAAATCTCAGTGAATCCTGATCAAATATGAAATGTAATGATGTGTTGTTGGTACTGGCTTAAAAATGACTCAAGATTTGTATATAATATAATTCAGCAGTAAACTACCTATTCAAGAGAATGATGCTTTCACATCAGTTGTAGCCAAACTCTTCATGACATAGAATAAGACTTCTGAGCAAAGAATTTTAAGTGAAATATTGTACTTTTGATATGTAAAAGGACGCAAACCATATTTGTTACCCTCTGCTAGAAGGATATTCATGGATAACATTCAGCATATAGCAAACTTCATCCACGAAAGCATCAAGGTGACTATTTACTATCCATCCAGCATCCACAATAAAAGACATTCTGGATATTAAACTATTGCTTGAAAACATGAACAAAAGAAAGATCTTACATTCACATTGTGCAAAGTATCTTGGTCACCAGAGCTCCATTATGTTAGATAACATAAAAATAAGCATTCCTATTAAACGGCCTTAGTAAGCTTGTACAATAGCACATACAAGTTTTAATGCAACACATGTAATTCTTTGGATATAACTGATAGAATTGACTCAGACTATGCAAAAGAACCAAGAAAATGATTGAAATTATGCTCAGCAATGATGTGAATAAAATATACATATGTTCCATACAGCAGAGCAAATTAGAAAGGAATAGGTAATAGAATTAGGCCCATGGTATTTCAGGATGTAATTTTAGAGATGTTGCACCCAGAAATGAATAATTCCATAAATTTATAAAAGCAGAGCATGAAACACAGCTTAGATGCAAAGTAATAAAAAGGAAGTCAATATATCGAGCCATTATTTAGTAGGTCATATCTATTTGAAAAACTGCTTTACTAACAAAAACTGCAGGGTATGTAGAGCCAACCCACAGATAATCTGCAAAACTAATAATGTAGTGTATTGCATGAGGTGTATAAAAATGTGCTGCTGCAAATTATATTGGAGAAATGGTCTATAGTATAGATGAAAGGTTTGAAGAACTTTGTGAGAAGGCAATGAAAGGAGACTACCAACATACCTGCATAAACACAATGGATCAAAAACATCTAAATGAAAATTCATTCAATTCTCACTGTCCATCCACAATATCCAGTGCATAGACAAGTCACTGAAGCAGTGCACATACTGGAAGTAGAATTTGAAACCTATCCTCTCCCATGAGTGGAGTAACAACAAACCCCTTCACCGCCAACACACTTACACATAAATGCCATCTTCACACCACCATCACCACAATAACAAGGATAATGGTAATAGAAAGTTAGTTTGCTACAAGGAACAATTTACTATCCAAATAATATGCAGCAACACGTGTGTGTGTTGTGTGTGTGTAAGGGTGGATGGGGGAAGGTATGTGTGTGTATTTACAAAAACAAAAATTAAGAAATAAACAAATTCTGTTCTTTGTCATAAACACCAAACCCTGCCATCAGCATCTACACTCATACTTATGTACAAATTAAAAAAGAAATGCAGGTGGCATGTAAAAGACTCCATTTTGAGTTTGGCCGTTGCCAGTACCACCTGACTGGCCCTTGTGCCAGTGGCACGTAAAAGCACCCACTACACTATCGGACTGGCTGGCATTAGGAAGGACATCCAGCTGTAGAAACTCTGTCAGATGAGATTGGAGACTAGTGCAGCCATCTGGTTCACCAGTCCTCAATCAAATCATCCAACCCATGCTAGCATGGAAAGCAGACATTAAATGATGATGATGAAGTCTACAGTTGGTGGTGACAAATTTTGGTAAACCATTTAATAAGTAACAATACAGAAGTGAATTACTAGTCTGTGCATATTTTCATTGGCAGCATTATCCTCTCAAAGTACAACAATATATATATTTTGCATATACATACATGTAACCACAATCATCTATATACAAAAGATGATTAAGAAATGCAGTATTTTTATTGATATATTTGATGTATATTTCATGTCATCCAAATTTCAAACTATGTTTATTATTTTATCATTGTTTTCATTTTGTTTTAGGTATGTTAATGTATATTCTTATAAATGAATAAATAATATCAAATTTGAGTATTTTTATGTTGACTTGTCTTTTTTCTAAAATTCAATATAAATTCAGGTGTGTTTAAAGTTGTAACTACGTGGATAAGAAGCCTGGTTTCCAGCCTTTACATTGTGTCTTCTATAGGGTTGGTGACAGGAAGAACTGCTTCAATAAATTCTGCCCAACCAATGCAAGTATGGAAAAGTGGTCATTACAATGATGATATATATACAGTGGGGGGAAATAAATATTCGTACATGTCAATTTTCTTAATTATTTAATTTCTGATGAACATAAACGGGACATACCAATACTATATTTGCACACACATGCATAAACTAAGAATATGCAAAAGAAACTAATAAATTATAGTAACTAATGAATTTATAGACAATTATAAATATTTAAGGGTGAAAAAAGTATTCGTACAGAATAAATTTATGAGTTTCTATGCCACAAAATACTGTTAAAATAATTTTTTTTTTTTTTTTTTTTTTTTTTTTTTTTACTAGAACTTTCTCGTTTGTTCCAATAATCTTATCAGTGGTCATTTTTAAGTGTCAAAACGCTAGCTTCTTCATTCAGCACTGATGTCGATGCTGCTGCTATTGTTCTAAGTGTTGTTGCTGTTGGGGGAACTGCCAATGCTGTTGCTGGTACTGTTATTGCTATTGTTACTAACGTTAACTGTGGCAATGGAGAGAGTGTTGCTGGTTCTGTTCTCATGTCTACGGCTGCTACTGCTTCTACTGGTGGTATTGCAAGGGTTTGCTAGTACTTAGGCTTCATAGACTACCCCTTTAGTTTCGCAGTGACTTCCACTAGGCATCTGTTGCAGTCCCTGCATGAACATCCTGCCTCTTTCTGTAACTTAAGGGTGCTAACTAGGATGCTCTTAATGTTGGGAGCACAGCTAAGACTCTAATGTTGTGCTTCTTGAAAATGGGCCCGTACCTATACTCTTTACTCTTTTACTTGTTTCAGTCATTTGACTGTGGCCATGCTGGAGCACCACCTTTAGTCGAGCAAATCGACCCCAGGACTTATTCTTTGGAAGCCTAGTACTTATTCTATCGGTCTCTTTTGCCAAACTGCTAAGTTACGGAGATGTAAACACACCAGCGTCGGTTGTCAAGCAATGTTGGGGGGACAAACACGGACACAAACATATACACACACATACACACATATATATATACATATATACGATGGGCTTCTTTTAGTTTCCATCTACCAAATCCACTCTACCAAATCCACTCACAAGGCTTTGGTCGGCCCGAGGCTATAGTAGAAGACACTTGCCCAAGGTGCCACGCAGTGAGAATGAACCTGGAACCATGTGGTTGGTAAGCAAGATACTTACCACACAGCCACTCCTGCGCCTATGGGAGATAGTGAAATGCTTATCTATTAATTTAAGGAATATTCTACCCACAGGCGTTTTTGTGTTAAGGGAGAAGTGCAAACCAAATGATATTTTGGTGGTGCTTCCTTCTGTGGTGATTGGGTTCCAGCATGTAGGAGATGCAGTCCCTAAATCCACTGACAGCTAGGGACTCATTAGAGTATGGGGCCGCATACAGCCGGAACTTGATAGCCAATAGCAAAGAGAGAAAATCACCAATTGTTATCTTTGAGTAGTGAGGCATTGCCCCCTCCATATTTTTAAGAGGTCATGGGCCAATAAGTTTTTCAGATCTGATGATACACCATAAAACTAAACCCTTTACGGATGGGAAACTAAGGTAATCCCACAAACTGGCCTTCCTCATTTTTAATATATATAGCCATCTGCATATGATACTAATTGTATACATATATATATACACAGTTTTCAGCTCAGGGAAAATCTCTTTATAGATATATAAGCATAAGTATCTAGATGTTCTTGTGTATGTATGTTTGCATTTGCGCATATGAATATGTATTTATAAATATGAACATTATATATATATATATATATATATATATATATATATATAT
>NC_068994.1:38322252-38322478 GCF_001194135.2 Octopus bimaculoides | reverse complement strand
CATACATACATTCTTACATATATATACATATATTTACACACACACACACACACACGCACCATCACGTGCCACACCCACACACCCACACACACAAGAATGCCTGTGTATAAGAGTATATGAATGTGTGTATAAATACACACACTCCAATATATATATATATACATACATTCTTACATATATATTTACACATATACACACACATGATATATATTTGTATATATATATA
>NC_068994.1:38319673-38322242 GCF_001194135.2 Octopus bimaculoides | reverse complement strand
ACACACACACGCACACACATAAACACACACACAAGAATGTATGTGTATAAGGATATATAAATGTGTGTATAAAAACACACACTCCAATACATATATAGATACATACATACATTCTTACATATATATACATATATTTACACACACACACACACGCACCATCACGTGCCACACCCACACACCCACACACACAAGAATGCCTGTGTATAAGAGTATATGAATGTGTGTATAAATACACACACTCCAATATATATATATATACATACATTCTTACATATATATTTACACATATACACACACATGATATATATTTGTATATATATATATGTGTGTGTGTGTGTATGTATAAGCACACACACACACACACCATCACGTGCCATACACACACATACACACATTTGTATATCTTTTATCCTTTACTTGTTCCAGTCGTTAGATGGGCGCACCACCTTGAAGAAGTTTTAGCTGAATGAATCAACACCAGTACTTACTTTTTTTTAAAGCCTGCTATTTATTCTATCGGTCTCTTTTGCCAAACAACAAAGTTACTGGGACATAAACACACCAGTATTGGGCATCAAGTGGTAGTGGGAGGGCTGGACAAACACAGGCACAAAGATACACACACATTATGCATACACGTGCATGCATACACACACACACACACACACACACACACACACACACACACACACACACACACTTTTATCCTTTTAGTTATTTCAGTGATTTTGCTGCAGCCATGCCTGGGCACATCTTGAAGAACCTAATCCAGGGTTTCTCAACTGTCTTTTATCAACAGACCCCTTTGATTACTATTTTATTCCGGTGGACCCCCAGAGCCATTTGATGTTTAGAAACTAGTTTTATAGATACTGCTTTCAACATTCCTATTTTGTTTTTCACACATTAACTTGCGTAAGTTGGACTATGTTAAATGTTAGAGAAAGAACTCTAGCTGTTTCTTGCAATACACACCAATACATACATCGAAAACAAAATTTTTTCAGGGGCCATTAAAATACTATAGTGGGTCCCCAATTTACTATTTTATTGTCTGGACCCCCAAAAGTCTTATATGGACCCTCAGGGGCCATAAAGACCCCAGTTGAGAACCACTGGTCTCATCAATCAAATCAATTCCAGTACTTGATTAATCAATTTCATTTTTCTGAGTGGCAACACTAATGAGTTGTAAACAAACCAACAATATATATTAAGAGGTGAGTGACAAACAGAGTTTCATATAAATGAACATAAGAAAAACAAGAGTTGATGAGATTGCAGATAAGGTTATTCAGCAGTGATGTACTGATTGATCTTGTGACTTAGCTGTCAACATACAGTAAAGCTCTCCAGTTCCACAGGATTGGAGAGATGCCATACTGATTTCACTGTACAAGAGAAAAGTGTTGAGTCTAATCATAATTTTCATGGTATTTCCTTGCTTCTAATTGTTAGTAAGATATTTACCAGACTTTTATTGAATGAAGTGCAAACATGCATATGCTTCATCAATGACCCAGAGTCACAATGTGCATTTAGATTTGGTAGGGCATTACCTGAGATATGCATAGAACAGAGGCTTTCCACTAATCAAGTTTAGGTTGATCTCATCAAAGCTTTTGACATAAGCAATAGAAATGCTCTGAGAATCTTTAACAAGCTGGGCTGCCCACCAATGTTTGCTGATTTGTTTGTCCAACTAAACACTATTATAAAAGTTGATTTAACTCAAACCATGCTCTATTGAAACCTGTTCAAGTGGACTGGAATGGCTATGTGGTAAGAAGCTTGCTCCTCAAACACATAGTTCCAAATTCAGTCCCACTGTGTAGCACCTTGGGCAACTATCTTCTACTATAGCCTCAGGCTGCAAAGCTTTGTGTGTGGATTTGAAAGAAAGTGTATATCTGTGTCTGTGTGTGTAATACATTTGCATTTTTGCAGTTTTTTAATCGGTTTTCACCAAACTTTACACATTACTTATGTGCCATGAATGGTCATGCACTATAACATTTTGCTCAGAGCTCCTGCATAATGTGACAAACTGACTGTGAAAAAAGATTTTCACCTGTTTTCTCTAAAAAGCTGCAGTTTTCAACCAATTCTCTCCCTTTGATTCTCTCACCTTTCTCTCTCTCTCTTTATCGCTTTTTCTGTTTTGCACTTTTACATATATAGATCTCTCTCTCTCTCTGAAAATTGACGTCAGTGTATTTCAGTTTCGTAGGGTGTAAATATCTTTGGCTTCACACTATTTGTATATTCTTCCTACAACACTATTTTACTTATTTTAGATTTTCTGCACTCCATCTATTTAAATACACTATTTACATTTCTCCCTCTATCGAAAACCGTTGTGCAATATTGCTTCACTTTTATTTTTTCACTTTTGTGTGTGTGTTTGCGTATTCGATGAGTATGAGATAGTAACGGACATTTCAAACCATGACAACAACGTCACATATATGAGTGTGTATGTACCTCTGAGTGTATGTGTGTGGGTATATGAGTGTATATGTCTGTCTGACTGTGTGTTTCCATGTCAGGTGTGTTAAACACACATCTA
>NC_068994.1:38316032-38319518 GCF_001194135.2 Octopus bimaculoides | reverse complement strand
ATATGTCTGTCTGACTGTGTGTTTCCATGTCAGGTGTGTTAAACACACATCTACACATATATATATACATGTAACGACTGACATGCTTGAATGTATGTCTGTATGTGTCTCTCTTACTCTATGTATCTGTCTGTATGTGAGAGTATGTGTGCATATCGTCACATTTTTTATATGAATGTGTATGTGTCTGTGAGTGTGTGTGTGTTTGCATGCCTGTTACCTCCGTTGTTAAACACACATACATCTACACAAACTCTTGACAAAAAACAATTACATGGAAGGTCCAAGTTATATAAAAATACACATCTACTGTACCATTAACAATTCATAATTATTGCAGCAGTTGCAAGGTATTTACAATTTGCTGATATTTGGCTACTTTACACTGACATGAGACTTTCTCAACGTCAGCAAAGGCATGCTGTAGCACGTTAGATGGAGTCTCAATACAGAAGGGACATGACACTTTCTAAAGATCACCAAACACATGCTGCAGCAGATCAAATACAGTCTCAAGAGGGAAGGGAGATGAGACTTTCTCAACATCAGCAAAAAGCATGCTGCAGCACGTCTGATGAAGTCCCAAGACAAGAAGGGAGATGAGACTTTCTCAAGATCACCAAAGGTGTGCTGCAGCACATCAAATGGAGTTTCAAGAGAGAAGAGAGATGAGACTTTCTCAAGATCGCCAAAGACATATTGCAGCATATCAAATTGAGTTTCAAAACAGAAGGTAGATGAGACTTTCTCATGATCAGCAAAGGTGTGCTGCGGCACATCAGATGGAGTCTCAAGAGGGAAGAGAGATGAGACTTTCCTAAGATCAGTAAAGGCATGCTGCAGTACTTAACGCTGAATCATTAAAACAATGTTTAGCATGCCAGATTACACAGAGGTCCAATAGAATAGCTCTCCAAAACAGACCATGTACAAATTCATTTTTCACAACACCTGGAGCTGCTTTTAGATTTGATCCCTCCCATTCTTATAAAATTTATAATTCTGTCCAAATTGGTGAGCTAAACTCAAATTGTCATTTACTCCACAAATGTTTTGTTGTCAATGCTGCACTTTTCTGTATCAACTGTTTCAACAGGTGATACAGGAAAGTGCATTTTAATCCCAAGCAATGCCGGGTATCTCTGCTAGTATATAGTAAACATAAATGAATGGATACTTCAAACCATCACTACACGTGCATTGATTTGCACAGAGGTTTGACGCAGGGATATCATGCTGTTCAGAATTATTCCAGTCCACTTGAATAGGTTTCAATAGAACATGATTTGAGTTAAATAGACTTTTATAGCAGTGTGTATTCTGACAAATCAAAAATCATTGATGGGCAGCCCAACTTGCCAATGATTTTCTGAGCATGTCTGTTGCTCACGTCAAAAGCTTACAAGAAATCAACCTAAATTTCTTAAGGCAATATTCTACCAAATATTTTGGAAGTATTTTGCAAAATATCACCTGAAGAAATGGAATGGTTACATAACAATACGAAATTACATAATGTTATCTTATCTATATCTATAAAAGGCAGGATGTGTGTGTGTATGTACTTTATGCACGTCCACAAATTAGCATGCATGCTGCTCCAATTTTAGGAGGACATTGGTCACAACCATGGCTGTGCTGTTGTCAACTTATTTTTCCCGAGACACCCCTGGATAGCAGTAAAAATAGCTTTTCGACCATAACTTTTAACAATTTTCATGTCAGAGAAATCTGTAAGTTTGCTAACATGAGTTAAGTCCCTTGTCTTATTGATTAATTCACCCTACTACAATACCTCCGAAAAAAATTATATTTGGACTACTTAAGCAATCTCAGCATAGGAAAAGAGAAAGAGCTGAAGAGACTGACTATCAGCAGACCCATTAGTAAAATGTTATAACTTTTTGGGCCAAAACCTGGCAATAAGAGCCTGCAGATATTCCGCTACAAAACATTCAATAATATTGAAGCAGTAACTTTCATAAATCAGAGTATAATTTTTGAAGACTCTTTCTGAACCTAGTCAACAATGGGTTTTTCTGCTTGTAAACTATATTTTGAATAAGCCATGCTGCTGAAACATGTGTAGTGATGTTTTGAATTAGCCATTCGTTTTTGTTTACTAAATATTATGGTACATTAAATGCATTAGTAATACTTTTGATGCATGCATGGATTTGCAGGATACCTAGAATCAGTGAACAATTGTTTAACTCTGTATAGGTTGCTGGATTGAGAAGTTGAATTAGAATACTTTTTGACAGGTGCAGGAGTGGCTGTGTGGTAAGTAGCTTGCTTACCAACCACATGGTTCCGGGTTCATTCCCACTGTGTGGCACCTTGGGCAAGTGTCTTCTACTATAGCCTCGGGACGACCAAAGCCTTGTGAATGGATTTGGTAGACGGAAACTGAAAGAAGCCCGTCATATATATATATGTATATATATATATATATACATATGTATGTGTGTGTGTGTATGTTTGTGTGTCTGTGTTTGTCCCCCCAGCATTGCTTGACAACCGATGGTGGTGTGTTTACGTCTCCGTAACTTAGTGGTTTGGCAAAAGAGACTGATAGAATAAATACAAGGCTTATAAAGAATAAGTCCTGGGGTTGATTTGCTCGACTAAAGGCAGTGCTCCAGCATGGCCGCAGTCAAATGACTGAAACAAGTAAAAGAGACAGAGTAATCTGTTTAACCAAAGATAAACAGGGGTGTTTAAAGTTAATTTGCCAAGCTCTATTTGATCCCCTCTGTATTACTATAGCTGTGTGTGTGTGCGCGAGGTTCAGAGACTGATTTTCAATACCCACTTGTCTGAGAATATTATGAGTTTGAACAACTAAAATTTTGTAATTTGCAGGCAACACAAACGATATGAAAAGGATAGCAACTGTTCCAATACAACTGCAAACCTAGGAAGTTCTAAACTGTTATGTTCTACAGAACTTTAGTTTGTTTTTGGTGTCACATAAAGCCATACTGGAGCACCAGCAACCGATATACTAATATAATTAATTAATCCATTGTCTTGAAATTGTATATAGCCTTCAATTCTTTCATGCTCATTGATATTCCCTAAATAATATTCTATGATCTGGGTGTATGTCAGGAAAATGTTTTTTTTTATTCCATGGCTGGGTTTCCAGAGATCTAATTTGACACTTCTGTCAATTATCATAAGATTGTTAATTTGTTTTTTGTGTCATTCCCTATAGTTTTACATATGTTAGGGCGTTTACTATACATGTGTCTGCATTCTACAAAAAACATTATGTATATAAGTATGGATGTAAGTATACATATATGTGAGTGTATGTGTTTATACATATATATATATATATATAAGCAATGTTAATTCTCTAAATGAAGTATTAACAGTAACTGCACGATAAAGTGTAGTATATTGCCACTTAAGTGTGGCTGACCCCTAGGGGTGGATGTTACTGTTGCTTTTAGCCCCAGGAGGACATCTCCTCCAGCT
>NC_068994.1:38311590-38314909 GCF_001194135.2 Octopus bimaculoides | reverse complement strand
GCACGTGGGTGGGTGTGTATGTGTACATATGTGCAAGTGAAGGCAGTAAAATATTTTCAATCTGACAGAATTTTTACATGGCTGAAGTGTGGTGGATGGTGGATGGAAGAAATCAATCAAATGAAAAATATATTCCCCTCCTCCACCAAAACAGTAAAGCAAAAAAAAAAAAATAAGAATAAAAAAAAATAATAAAAAACCACCCCCCAAAAAACAAAGCAATCCAATCATCAAGATCACTCAGTAATGGTGTTTCCATGGATATTTATTTACCGATGAGCAAAAACTTAAGAGTTGAATAAAAAGGTAAAAATAAAATACAAAATAAATTACTAAAAAAGCAAAACGAATTTCCAAAAATCCTCTAAAAATTACCCATATAGAAAACTGGAGAGCAATTTTAACTTAATGATATAAATGCTAGTCTTCTTTCTGGTTTTGTTGATAATGATGTTGCTGCTGTTTTTACTGTAATATATTCTCATATGTTTCCCCAGATCACTCATTGACAAGCACACAGGCTCTGATATAATTATTACAAGCTATTACTGCAATGAAATACATAACAGCTTGATGTCTACTTTAAGAAATTTACAATGATATATACATTGTAATTAGCTTGCTTCATGCTATATATTTTATTATCGTATATGTCTATAGCTATATGTATCTATCCATGTTTATGAATATATGTATATATATATATGTGTGTGTGTGTGTGTGTGTGTGTGTATGCATGTACATATATATATTCATATATATGTGTGTGTGTATGAATATGTACATGCGTGTTTGCACATGTGTCAGAGTGTGTGTATATATATGTGTATGTATGTATATATATATATATATATATATATATATATGCATGTGTGTATGTATGTTTATATATACACTCATACATTCACCGACATACAATATATATATATATTCAAGCTTATTTACATATGTGTGAATATTTATATGTATGTATGTATGTATGTATGTATGTATATATATATATATATAAATATATATATAAACAGATACACACACATGCACATATAATTTGTGTGTGTATCTCTCTCTCTCTCTCTCCCTATGTATATGTATATATATATATATATATATATATATATATATATATATATATATATTCACACATACATACAAACATGGATACAAACACAGGTACACACATGCGTGTATATATGTACGTGAATATACATGTGTGCACGTGTGTGTGTGTGTATGCATGCATGTGCGTGTGTGTGTGTGTGTGTGTGTGTGCTTGTTCTTCAAACTGATATCAGCCTACATCAACTAAGTGCTCTCTTCTAGTTCAATTGATTTCATCAATTCTATTATTTCCCAATTCTTCTAAAAGCTTTCTCACACAAATTAACATCTTTTTTTTTTTTGCTTTATGTTTCTTTTTTTATTTTATTATTATTATTTTACACTGTTCAATTGTCTTTTATATCCTTAACTAAACTCTAGCTGCCTTTATCGATATTACTTCCTTAAAGAACAGATTTTTGTCATGTAAACTTTTTGGCAATCTAAATACTTTTTAAATACATATTGTAATACATTTATTGTGCTTCTTAGCCAGCCAACTCATCCAAACTTGCCTTATACACTGCACCCAACAAAAAACCAGCATTTTATCGATTTCTTTGCTCAGGTACTAAACTACAAATTGAAAAGGGCGGATAAATATCTTTCTTGGAGGCATTTTTCTGTGGTGTAAGTAAAATTAATTAGCTTCAATTTGGAATTAAATATACAGGGCATAGTAAGTGTTCTTAGCTTCTGGTGTTTGAAAAAATAAATACTTAAAAACTTTTGAATTGAAGCTAATAAAATGTCTGTAATAATCAAGCAGTTTATGAACATGGTCGAGTAGAAGCTTTCTCCTTGCTTCACAATGATCACTATTAATTTAATCCTATCAAAGAATGGAAACTGCTGGAAATAGCTGCCAACAGACAAATCATACCTACAGTCTTATAAAAGGAAGGACACACTGGGTAGTGTTCTAGATATACAGACTGATGAATTGATTATAGCTGGACTGCTACTGATGATAGGTCTGCTTGGTCAGAGTTGACACAGGGTTAAATAACAAAGGCTATAAGCCAATAAGAGAACTCCATGTGATCATTCAAAGGGTTAGAAACTGCAGCCAAATATTCTGTGAACATCTTACTATTTAAAAAAAAAAGGACAGACTGAATGATGCAGTTGGGGTTACACTATTTTCGAAAAATATAGAATGGTCATGGTCGGAATCTCTTTGACCATAGGTCTCCTTCATAGGAGTTGACTTTGGGCTAAACAACAACAACAACAACAACAAGTAGGCAGAGATCCAATGAAGGAGCCACTTTATGATAGTTTGAATTGCATGATATAGCTGCCAAATTACTCACAAATTATACTTGACTGTCTTAAAAAAAGGAAGGACACATTTAATAATATAGTCCTAGATATGCAATGTCTCAGAGAAGGACAGAATGGTCATGGCAGGATGATACTCTGCTCAGTCAAGACTGACTGGAACTTAAAATATTAATACAGTTCTATATTTAAGAGATGACGAATTATTTACATTATTTACATTTGACGGATATTTGTCCTCATCTTGTTTGTTGTTAACACGTTTCAGCTGATATACCCTCCAGCCTTCGTCAGGTGTCTTAGGGAAACTTCGAACCTGGGTTCTCATTTCTAACGATGTTACTATCATTATATTATTATTACTATTATTAATCAGGTCACTGCTATGAATCGAACTCGGAATCTTGGGGTTAGTAGCCCGCGCTCTTAACCACTACGCCATATAATAATAATGATATAATAATAGTAACATCGTTAGGAATGAGAACCCAGGTTCGAAATTTCCCCAAGACACCTGACGAAGGCTGGAGGGTATATCAGCCGAAACGTTGTGTTAACAACAAACAAGATGAGGACAAATATCCGTCAAATGTAAATAATGTGAATAATGCTTGAAATATTAGTTTCAAATTTGGGCACAAGGCCAGCAATTTCGGGAAAGGGAGCTAGTCGATCGCATCGACCCCCAATGCTCAATTAGTAGTCGCTTTATCAATCCCAAAAGGTAAAGTTGACTTAAGTGGGGTTTGAACTCAGAACATAAAGGTGGACAAAATGCTGCTAAGTATATTGCTCACCATGCTAACGATTCTTATTTCTTTATTGCCCACAAGGGGCTAAACATAGAGGGGACAAACAAGGACAGACAAAGGGATTAAGTCGATTAAATCGACCCCAGTGCATAACTGGTACTTAATTTATCAACCCCAAAAGGATG
>NC_068994.1:38308420-38310380 GCF_001194135.2 Octopus bimaculoides | reverse complement strand
GGAGAGAGAGAGAGAGAGGAGAGAGAGAGAGAGAAGAGAGAGAGAGAGAAAGATTCAGGTGAGTAAGACAACTAATCAAACAATTTGATTGCTGGTCATCTCTTTCATATGCTCTTCCATTTCTATAAGAGACAGTTTGTGACAGAAGAGATGTCATGCACTCAACAATGGCCAATTCCCTTTCACTACTTGAACCTATCCATGTTAAAGTTTCATTGATCCTTTAACATTTAATTTGTATCTGGCCAAATCTGGCCCAAATATCCTACGTATTTTATATTAAAACTGACCAGATCCTAATCTCTCACACCTACCTGACCAATGTATTTCTCAAATTATTGAAATCTTGAATCTATCAGATAATGCATGACTAATTCAAAGCAATGTGAATAAACAAGCATTATGTTTGACATAAAAAAGCTGAAAGCTAAAGAGTTGATTATAATATTGTATTTGGCTTGAGCCTCATTAACATAATAAAGTTGTCTTTTGCAAAGATAAGACTCTGTAGCTTTATTTGTGAGATTCAAATGAATAACCAATGGTACATTTGATCTTAAAACATTTCTAATCAGAATTAATCTTTTTTAGATATAAAAGCTTTTGTTCTTGCAATTAGACAGAGATCATTCCTTTTTTTTTATTCTTTTTTCTGAAAAATGAATTCCAGTTGCAAATTGTAAAAAGAGTTGTTTTGTGTTTATCAAAGACTGTAACAATTAATATAAAAGGTAATGAAAAACAGCAACAATAATCAAATATATTTGAAGATGAATTCTCTAGTGTCACTTAACATCTCAAAATGCATAATCTGTAATATATCACAAGATTTCCTTGAAATTAAAATAAAAGGGAAAAAATAGTGTAAGATTTTGACTTTTAATCAAAATCTTTCATTATTTCACCAGTGGAAGTGCCAGTGCCACTTAAAAAGCACTCAGTCCACTCTGTAAAGTGTTGGCATTAGGAAAGGCACTCTATTAAGTAGCTGGCATTAGGAAGGGCACCCAATTGTAAAAACCATACCGTAACAGACAGTAAAGCCTTGTGCAGTCTTCTGGCTTGCCAGCTCCTGTCAAACTGTCTAGCCCACGCCAGCATGGAAAATAAATGTTAAATGATGATGATGATGATGATGATAATGATGAATATAATATTAAAGGTGAAAACAGAATATTCTATCTTTTATCTTTTCAGTCACTGGACTGTGGCCATGCTGGGGCACTGCCTTGATGGGTTTTAGTTGAACAAATCAACCCTAGTACTTATTCTGTTGGTTTCTTTTGCCAAATTGCCAAGTTATGGAGATGTAAACAAACCAACCAGCACTAGTTGTCAAGCAGTGGTGGGAGATAAACAGGCAAAAGCACATACAAGCACATACATGCCCACACACAGACACACACCAACACATATGCATGCACACACACACACAAATTTCCACACAGTTTTCACCTACCAACTTCAATAGCAAGGCACTGATCAATCCAGGACTATAGTAGAAGACATTTGGCCAGTGTACCCAGAAGTGGGACAGAACCTGAAACCATGTGGTTCAGTTGACAACTATTAAATTCTAAGCACATTTTTGTGGAGGGAGTGAATAGGTTATTGCATTGTATATTATATATTGTTTTTTATTCATGCACCCTTTTAAAGCCTAGCCAGGCTCATGGGCCTGGTTTCCCAGTTTCTATGGCGTATGTGTCCCCCCATCCCAGCTGGACAGGACGCCAGTCCATTGCAGCGCTACTCAAGAAACAGGAAGAAAGAGTGAGAGAAAGTTGGGGTGAAAGAGTACAACAGGGTCACCACCACCCCCTGCCGGAGCCTCGTGGAGCTTTAGGTGTTTTCGCTCAATAAACACACACAATGCCCGGTCTGGGAATTGAAACTGCGATCCTCCAGCCGCGAGTCTGCTGCCCTAACCACTGGGCAATTGCGCCTCCACATATTGTAT
>NC_068994.1:38306082-38308363 GCF_001194135.2 Octopus bimaculoides | reverse complement strand
TTTTAGAAAACAAAGTGAAATCTGGCAAAATTTTGACCGAAAATGTAGACAAGCTAAATAAACAAACTCCATTTCTGTGAACTCAAGTCTTTTCATAATGTCTAAATATTGATTTAACTAATTACTTCTGCTAAAAATATTTCTGAGAAATTATTATCAAACCAGTACCCATATTTGTATTTTTGTCTTGGAAATATATTTAGAAATTTTGAACAAAAGATTTTGGAAAAAACTACAATTTAAAAAAAAAATATTATTTTACTGTTTTCCAGCCATTTTACTATGATTTCATGGATGGAATGGTTTCCAATGGGGCAATTGTTTTCATGCCTGGATGAGCTTTCTACTGTTGACTATCAAACTGTAAAATAAAATTACAGCCAAGACAGCTGAACTGGAACAACCAAGGTTATATGTCTTACACAGAGACATTATACAATAGAAGTTAATAACATTAGAACTTATGACCATCTTAACCATATTCCTGTACCTTCACCTTACTGCCATTGATTCATTAGTTATTCATCATCACCACCATCATCCTCCTTTTAACATCCACTTTCCATGCTCCAATAGGTCAGATGAAATTTGGTGAGGCAGATATGATTGGATGCCTTTCCTGTCACCAACGTTCAGCTGTTTCCCACTAAGGAAACAAAAAATATCACTTGTATGATGGTAAAACACATTTATAACTATCACTTGGTGTCTAGACAAGGGTACACACATACACATACACATTCATCATGCATATGTGTGTGTGTGTATATATATATATATATATATATATATATATATATATATACACTAGCAGTATAGCCCGGCATTGCCTGGGGTTAAGCTAGGATTATGAAGTGATCAAGTGCTTTATTTCAAACCAAAATAAGTAACATTGACATCAGATTTGAGCGAAATCCATTGAAAGTGGTTGGTTGAAAATGGTTTGCTGGCAATTTGATTGTGAAATCCCATAAGGAATCAGTTTACTGGTTATTTCCACTCATTGATTGCTTTTTTTAAAGTTGCATTAGAGATCTGCATAAGAGAAGGCTGATCTGAAGGTTTGCATTGGGGATCTGGATTGGAACAACTTAAGAAAACTTACCACAGCCTTAACCAAAAAGTAAGGGGCCTGTCCCTCTAGGTTAAGTCTATGAGCAGCTTAGCCAATCACTGATATCAGCCGAGTGAGCATTGTTGTTGTTGTTGTTGAAGTGAGCATTGTCCAATAAAAAAGAGGAAGAGTCCATAAGTCATGTTTCCATGGTTTGAGAATATGTCCGTGTAGCTGGAGGGTAAGATGCAGGTCTTTCCCAGGCTTCGGGGATCAGCATCATTCTGGATCCCATCTCGTAGATGGATGTAGCTGTCACTGCGCAGCTCTTTCTGGTGTGTTTTTATAAAACACAGATGCTTGGATTCAACCTTGGCAGCCATGTCCACTGCAAACTGATGAAGTAGGTCTCGCGATCGATGCAAGTGATTGAAGTTGTTCACCCGCAGCATAAATCTGTAGGCATAATATGCCCTTGACAACACTGTTTTGACCAATGTCACAGAGTTGGGTTGACGAAACATATTTTTAAATTTTATATTTACCATGAAAAACTACAGCTAAATATTTAGATAACACTCGCACGATTTTCACTAATTGTTGTGTGAGAAAGTATATATAATGTCATTATAAAATATAGTGTCTTTCAAAAACATCCAATATTTGAAATTATATCTTATGTTTAAGAAGAAAAAAAAGCATTTTACATTTTCAGCCTCAGACACCCCCACCCACCTACACACACACACACACCCATTGATCTTTTCACCATCTATTTTTCAATGTACAGGGAAAATAGGGAGATTAAGAATATGGAAAACATTTTTTCACTCTTTGTAAGAAATATAAGTCAAGTAAAGAATTTAAACATAAAAGCAAACAAAAACTAAGAAATCAAATGTGCTAGTTGCTAATTACAACGTCATTAGGTTTTATTTTCTAATTGAATTAACCAACAACATACAAAGATGAAGAATATGGAAAACATTTTTAAATCTCAAATTTACCATGAAAAAGGTACAGGTAAATTTTTAGATAACACTCACACGATTTTCACTAAGAAAAACATAAATGGGACACTGACAAATTGTTACATACCTCTTTGTTTCATTGTTGTTAAATAAATGGATGACTCCTAAATATCCGCTTTTTCCATAGAAAGTGTCTTCGGCGATCTTTACCAAAGGTTGGCCTTTTCCGTACCCTAACCCTAACACCGTAGTGAAG
>NC_068994.1:38297515-38306055 GCF_001194135.2 Octopus bimaculoides | reverse complement strand
AAGGCCAACCTTTGGTAAAGATCGCCGAAGACACCTTTTACAGAAAAGGACGATATTTAGGACTTGTACCGGCGTGAAATATAAACAAAACTCTTTCGCTCCCAAAATAGCATGTGTGTGTGTGTGTGTGTGAGTGAGTGTGTGTGAGTGAGAGGCGGGGGGAGAAAGATGAACGATATAAAATAAATAAATGATTTAAAGTAAATATATTTTGGTGCACATTGGGATTAGACACTGAGGAAAAACCGCTGTAACTTTTTTATCTTTTCATTTTGGCGATTTTTGTTTTCGATAATGTGTTCTACATATCACGGTCATGCGATTCCCCCTATAAAATTTTTTCTATGACTAGATACCCTTCCTAATGCCAACCACTTTACAGTGTGTGCTGGGTACTTTAACGCGGCACCAGCATGAGCACTTTTACATGGTGCCAGCATGAGTGCTTTTTACATGGCACAGAGCTCTTGCAGGGCAATTCTTTTCATCAGGAGGTGCAGCATTAACACGTCTGCCACGGACAGGTTTTCTATGTATTTATATATGTGTGTAGATACATTATGCATGTGTATACATACATACATACATGTATATATATATATATATATATATATATATATATATATATATATATATATATATATATATATATATATATATATATATGTATATATATATATATATACATACATACATACATACATACATACATACATATGTATATGCTTATATATATGTACGATGGGATTCTGAAATGTTCCTGGTTATAAAGGTATCACGAAAGGCATGTTTGGAGGCCTAACCTTCCAAGTTCTTTTACAGGACTTAGAAAAGCCGAAGAACCACTGCAATAGGCATGTGAATCTAAGAGGGAAATATGTTGAATAAAATCATAACTGATCCTCCTGTATTTTCTTTTACCCAAAGAGAGGAACTTTTCAGCACTCTTTCATATCTGCATGTATATTATATATACATAGAACAAGAATGTTTATAATTATGAATTTACATGTCTTTTCTCATAAATGCTGTGCATGGCATTTGAATTCATAACTTGAATGTGAAGATAGAGGCTGACACATTTCTCTTGCCGGTTGGGATGCATGTTAACCCCAAGATAAGGTCTTGTTTTGATTTCTATCTACAGGAATATTCCCCTGACAAGGCGAATGGGTCCCTTAATAGGTTCCTAACATTGAAATTGCAATAAGGAATTAACCAGTTATTTTTAAGTTGTGAATTCTATTTGTCATGTCACCTGTATACTGCTTTTATCACGAAGAGAAGTGATATGAGTGAGTTAAATGGCTTTATAAGGGTTTTAATTGCTATTTCTAAGCATGTAAAGGTTTTGAAACCCTCTGAGTTATAATTATGACTTATTCATAATTATGACTTGTTATAATTATGACTTGTTCATGATTATAGAACATTTTTCTTCTATGTATTCTATGATAACATGTTTGGCCATTGATATATTCATAAATAATTATTAATTGTTTATAATATATGCTCCGTAATGTATTTTTACATTACGTTTTTAATTATTATATATACATATATATTTGTGTGTGTGTTTATGTGTGTATCTATGTATCTATTCATAAGAATAAATTAGAAGCACTTCAGTTAACAATGGTCCCAACTTAAACTTAAAACCACCATTTGACGTCTACTCTATTGTCCAGTGAAGCAAGGGGTTCTTAGTTATTGAAAGCATCCTTGTGTCAATGATTTGTTCGGAATGTTTTGAAGAATTTGTGAATGTTTTGAAGAGACTAAGATTTTATTATTTTTGCAATACTTTAGGGGATAGCCATGAACAAAGCTTGACTGATTGTGGTGAAAAATATGCGATATTCAATATGTTCTGTGAGTAGAATTCTCTGAAAAAGCTGGTGGATTGAGGTCAGTATTATGTTTTGCATTAGTTTTGAAATATACCCTGACTTCAACAGGATAGTTTGGATGGTATAAATTTTCCTCCTTTTCAGAATGTTTAGTGCATAAGATGACTTTATAGGAAATATTGTATGAATAATTTAGGCCGCAGGGAGATCTTTTTGACTCACACCCTGCATGCCATTTACGTTTCCATTTTTCAATCTTTGTAAAGGTTTAGATTTCATATCGTTTGGTGGATCTTTCGTTCTTTGTTTGTTTCTTTCTTTCTTCTCTCCTTTCCTTCATTCTTTCTTTCTCTTTCCTTCCTTCCTTCTCTCCTTTCCTTCCATCTTTTTTCTTCCCTCCTTTTTTTTTTCCTTCCTTTATTCCCTCTTCTTTCCTTCTTTCCTTTCTTCCCTCCTTCCTTCCATCTTTCTTTCTTTGTTATTTGCTGGGTCTGGAGAAAGAAGTGCCTATAGTCTTTACAGACTCTTTTACATTGTTGATGCTGATGCTTGCAATACTCTTCTTGAATCTGTTAGTGAACAGCTTGAAGAGAGACCTGAGTAGAGAGGGAATTCCAAATAGGCCATGGTAAACTATCTGCAATTCCCTGAAGATGGCTATACTCTGAACACCACTAAGATGGCTATACTCTGAACATTTTTTGGATAGATCTACTTCAGGAGCTGTTTTTACTTTAACTCTTTACCACTTAAATCAACCACATCTGGCCCTAATATTCTACTCATTTTGTGTTCAAACTGGCCAGATCTAGCCTTTTACACTTACCCTACAATGTCATTCTAAAAATAAACAATCACTTCATTGAAATCTTAAAGCTATGCGATAATGCATGATTGCTTCAAAACAATGCTTATAAGCAAGCAATGTGTTTGACAGAGTAATCCCAATGCTAAAGGAACAAGGTGGAGTGTGATTGTAAATGCTCAATGGCGACAGTGTTCCTCTGAGGATTAATGATTTAGAGTTTTATTGGCCTTACAAACATAATGTTGACCTTTGGATTATCTGAGCAAGAATTTCTAAATGAAAAGCTTTTTTGAGGGTTTTAAACTATATCAAACATCTTCCAGCTGAGACATTTGTAAAAGTAACTAATGAATCTATTTATCAAGTTTTACAATCGGGGGTGGGGGGCAGCAGCAGTGGTGGTGGTGGTGGTGATGGTGGTGGTGGTGGTGGTGGTGATGGTAGTTTTGGTGGCAGAGATGGTAGGGGCAATGGTTGTTTAAGAGAGTCCTCTTTATTTTTTTTTATTTTTATTTTTACCAACATTAAGTAAGCTCAAACTGTGAGAAAGTCTCAGTATTCAACCCAACTGATTCTGTTAATGTTGTTAGACATAATGTCATCATCTCTCTTTTCTTGTAATATAAAACAGTAAGCATGTTGACTACAAATTTGTTAGCAACCCTTTTTGTGAGCTGGCTACCCCATGGCTCTGGTTTGGCTTACAACATCTTATTTGCTACTATTACAAGCTCTTTCACATACACACACATGTACACATGCACACACACGTACAAACATGCATATGATTATTAGTAACCAATAGCCACACAGCATATAGAAATAATATCTAAGTATGAATGTCTGAGTCGTCTGAATCTCAATATATATATATATATATATATATATACACACACATTTCCTACTTATATGTATGTGTGTATATATATATATATATATATATATACACACACACACACACATACATACATATATATATATTAATATTTATATGTGTATATATATCTGTATATATACATATAAACATACATACATGGATGTACATATATGTGTGTGTTTACGTCTGTGTACGTGCGTGTATACACACAATCATAAACATATATATAGAGAGATAGAGAGACAGATAAATAGATAGATAAATTACACATGCACAGCTACACACATGCATACACACACACATAAATGTTTATACACTCATACAAATATACACTTTGTTAAATGTGAGCTTTGTTGTATTTCTATATCCAGAAGGGTCACAATTTCACATTTTAGATAATTGCTGTGAACTGTTTTGTTGCTAGTAAATTTGTAATAGAATTTGCATATATTTAAATGCCACCATTTGCTTCCCTACAAATAGTAAATATTGTGTAACAGATACTCTCATAATTATTCACTTCAATCCAGATTTAGATCAGTTTCTAAAATAAGAACTGAAAGGACTCCTATAAGAAAAAAAAAAAAATTAAAAAAAAATGATTCACTATAAATATGATTTATAGTGCTCACACCAGTTCTGAGTTAGTCCCCATAAACTTGAAAATAGGGACGACTAATTTGAAGTTAATATGGTTACTTTTTTTATGTAGCAACCATCATCACATTTTCCAGTTAGATATACAAGCATGACCAACTAAGTCTATAGATGTTATTCAACTATAGATATTCAGCTATGGAGGTGTTTCCTGAGGACTCTACCTGCATTTATACTTTTCAGGAAGAGAGGGCAGAGAGAATGGATGGATGGATCGATCGATGCATGGCTGAATGGATAGTTATTCTCTTTTATTTATTTTACTTGTTTCAGTCATTAGACTGTGGCCACGCTGGGGCACTGCCTTGAATGAATTGGCACCACTGATTAACTTTTTTAAAGCCTGGTACTTATTCTACCAGTCTCTATGTCAAACTGCCAAGTCTTGGGGACATAAACACACCAAAATCAGCTGTCAATGAATGGTGGGACATGCATGCATGCATACATACACACACACACACACACACACACACACGTGCACACAAATGTATAACTATATATATAATGTGTTTATATAATGATAGGCTTCTTTCAGTTTCCATCTACCAAATTCACTCACAAGGCTTTAGTTGGCCTGTGGTTGTAGCAAAATACACTTGCCCAAAGTATCCTGGAACCAGAAACTGTGATTGGGAAGGAAACTGCTTATCCCACAGTCGTACCTGCACCTGTTGTTCAGTTTAATTAATTTTTCTATGTTGGCTTTTGAAAGGAACACATTGATTAGGAAGAGATTCCAGAGGGCATCATCATCATCATAATCATCATCATTTAATGTCTGTCTTCCATGCTGGCATGGTTTGACAGGACCCAGCCAGGCAGAAGCCTGCATGAGACTTCTGCGACTGTTTGGCAGGATTTTTACAGCTGGAATGCCCTTGCTAACATCAATCACTCAGGAGAGTGGACTTCATGCTTTTTACGTGGCACAAGCACAGGTGAGGTTAGTTTTGGCACTTCCAAGTGCCAACCACTTTACAGTTTGGACTAGATACATCTTAAGTGGCACCTGCACTCATAGGGTCACAAAATACCTTGCAAAAGAAAAAAAACCCAACAAAAACAATTAAGTAAAAATGTGTAGAAAAATGATTTGAAGGTAAAACATGGGAGCTGATGACAAAAGAATAAAAAAAATTGCTGTAGTTGTATAGCCCCAGGTGGGTTCTGATTTAGCTGACTTAAGAGATTTCAGCTACAACCATTGCATCTTTCAGATTTATCATACCATTACTGGACCACTGTATACTTGATACTGCTATCTCAAAGATAGATTAATTAATTAGATTACTATTTACCAGGTACCACTACCTCCAACATAATTAACATATCTAATTAAACTACTTGATACTACTAGCTCTGAGATAAAGAGAATTCAAACATTACAATTAGTATTGTTTTTATGTTCATCTTTCAATGCTAGCATTTGTTGGGTAAAGGTGTTGCTAAGTATCTGAGATTATTGACCAGAATTCTTACTGGTTTACCTAAAACTACAAAAATTAAAGTTGAAAATTATTGATTTCTTACAAACACACAAAACTATTCATTAGACTGGAGTATAGCAAAGAACAGTCAAATATATTGGTTTCAAAATTTGGCACAGGGCCAGCAATTTTAAGGGAGAGAGAGAGAGAGATTACATTGACCCCAGTGCTTGACTGGTACTTATTTTATCTACCCCAAAGAGATAAAAGGCAAAGTTGGCTCTGACATAATTTGAACCTGAAACGTAAAAAACAGACAAAATTTCATTAGGCATTTTGCTCAACATGCTAATGATTCTACCAGTATGCCACTTTTGGACTGTCAAATATATTAACTTTTTACTTGACAGAATTTTATTAATTGCAAAAGATGAAATATGAAGTTAACCTTGGTTGAATTTGAACTCAAAACCAAAAACTAAATATTATAAGATATTTTGTGTAACATGCGAACATGTCAAGCTAATCTCAAGATTATTACCAAAATTTGTGAAATGTGTGAGGCAATCTGATATTGTATAATTGAATATTGATTTCAAATTTGAATAAAGCTAGCAAAACTTCCTGGCAAAATTGGAACCTTAAATAAATTATTACAGATTTACTTTTTATTTAAAGATCAAAGGGTCAAATATATAATTTTGATTACATAGTTATTTCATTCAATCCTCCTTCCCAATATTTCCTCGAGCATCTGTAAATGTTATAACAATATCTATAACATATATATTTCCTCTCTAGAAGATATCAAAATTAATAATAAAAATATGTAATCAAAAGAAGCCTTTACAAACACTTTATAAACAGTTACTTCTAATGATAATTATTTAAACATGATAATTATTAAATATGCTTTAATAGAACTTGCTCAAGTAGCAGCATTTTATTGCAATTTATGTCTCTATAGTTGTTGTTTTCAACAATTACTGAATGGCTTTCATCTGAACATACAGATCTCATTTATAAAGATAACATTCATTTAATATTCCTTTTATTAAAAGCTTAACTGATTTTCATGAGTGAAGGTCACCTAAAAGACAGAATGACAAACACTGAGGAATTTAACAGATCTTATTATCAATCTTTATTATAGCTCAACATTGCCTTTTAAGTTCAAATCTTGACCTTGTCAACATTGCCTTTCATTCTTAAGAAATCAGTAAAAAAAAAGTATTAATAAATGAGGTGAATTAGTGGAAATGTAAAATCATGGAACCAGATGCCTTATGGTATTTGTTCTGGCCCCTTGTGGTCTGAGTTGAAATCCCATTATGGATTACTTGTACATAAGACTTAATTCATCATCCATTTTAATACTGATATCTGGAACCCTGGAACCTTTGTTGCTTTTAGTGTAGTCCACTCTGTTGCAAACATTTTTGAGTTGAGATTTAGGTGAGAAGATATCTTCCTCCCTTCTTCCCACCAATCTTAGAGGCCCTGTGAAGGATCATGGGTACTGCTTATTTCTTTGACTAAAAGGTGCAAAAAAAAAAAAATAATAAAAAGAAGGCAAACAGGCAAGCAAATCAAGCATTTGCTGAATCACACACAAATTTTATGCAATAAGCATAATATTTATTATCTTTCAAAGAAATGTATTGTTTTTAGCCATCATTTTATCTAGTTAATGTAAACATATCATCAAAAGCCAAATTTAGTGCAGTATTTGTCCAGGGATGAGATGACATCTTGTATGGACAAGCCATGGGTTAAAAACATAATATATTTTGGAAGGAAATAAAAATCAACCCAGGAGCAGCGATGCATTTCTGCCCTGTTGAGCCTAGTCAGTGGCATGCCCTTACAGCCAGTCACATGCTTAGACAAGATTTGTTGCCTTTGATATATATACAAAATCAGTGAATAAACATTTACTGGTATTGCAAATAGCCAGATGAATACCACAATAAATTTGCCTTTTAATGATGTATTTACATTAAGTATAATATGTAGCTGGCTATTATAATTCAGTACTGCTTCTATATTATATATATCTTTTATCTTTTGCTTGTTTCAGTCATTAGACTGTAGCTATGCTAGGGCACTGCTTTGAAGAATTTTAATTGAATGAATCAAACTCCAGTACATTCTTTTTGTGAACCCTTTATTTTTGTTTGGGAAATAAAGGGGTGTTGAACCCCAAAAATGCGTTTTTGAAGGTGAGATGTGAAACGGCATTAGCCCCTTTTCTTTACTCATATTTTAAGATAACATTTTGCAGTAATATGGTTGGATTACATTACATTGGAAATACGTGTGGATTATGTTAGGCTGAAAATTCAAGCAAGTTTGCAAAGAATAATAAGTGAAAAGGCTGAAACTATGAAAGTTAGTGGTAATGAAGTCTGGACAGAGAGAAAGAATGATACAAATCCTTACAAAAACTACGTTAGTGTTTGTGTATATGTGTGAAACAAGTATATTAAAACAAAATATCTTTTACACACCTCTTAAAAATCACTGGTTATATTAACCCCAGATTGCAGATTGTGGCATATTAGGTCACCGTAATTTATTCATTGTAAAAAAGAAAAATATTTTCCAATAATTCCTCCCCCAACATTTTCTGAACAAAAAGAAGGGGTTTGCGGCACATTAGGCATCTGTAATGCATGCCGTTTGAAAGGTATATATACTCTTTTACTCTTTTACTTGTTTCAGTCATTTGACTGTGGCCATGCTGGAGCACCGCCTTTAGTCGAGCAAATCGACCCCAGGACTTATTCTTTGTAAGCCTAGTACTTATTCTATCGGTCTCTTTTGCCGAACCGCTAAGTTACGGGGACATAAACACAACAGCACCGGTTGTCAAGCGATGTTGGGGGGACAAACACATACATACATATATATATATA
>NC_068994.1:38286259-38296947 GCF_001194135.2 Octopus bimaculoides | reverse complement strand
TCGTTTCTGGGTAATATTGTAAACACTAACCACACTTACTAAAGGTGCCATGCAATGGAACTGAACCCAGAACTGGAATGCCAGCTTCTTATTTCTTTATTGCCCACAAGAGGCTGAACATAGAGGGGACAAACAAAGGGATTAAGTCGATTACATCGACTCCAGTGCATAACTGGTACTTAATTTATCGACCCCGAAAGAAGGAAAGGCAAAGTCGACCTCGGCGGAATTTGAACTCAGAACGTAACGGCAGACGAAATACCGCTAAGCATTTTGCCCGGCGTGCTAACGTTTCTGCCAGCTCACCGCCTTATGCCAGCTTCTTACCACCCAGCCATGCCAGCAACAGATTTTTCTTTTACCATTTTCATAAGATAGATAATTTAATGAGTGGTTATTTTTCTGTCTCACTGCTGTACAATCTGTATCTGGCAGTAACGTTTTCTTCCTTAATTTAAGTCTAATGTCTAAATCAAATATAATGTTTAAATGTCTAAATGTCAGATGAACAAAAGTACTTCTACACTGTTACTTGCACTGTTAGAAATACTAATGACATCTCTCTTAAATCACAGCACACTATCATAAATTAGTAAAAGAAATTTTGGAGAAAGTTGTCTGAGATATAACCTTAAAATGAGTTGGTCACAGCTGGGAAGCCTTTGATGATAAATATGAATAATCAGAGCTGACTTGGGGCTAAAAATGAACATGTATGTATGTATGTATGTATGTATGTATGTACGTATATATGTAAGTACGTATGTACGTACATATGTATGTATGTACGTACATATGTATGTATCTATGTATGTATGTACGTATGTATGTATGTATGCATGCATGCACGTATGTATGTATGCACGTATGTATGTATGCACGTATGTATGTATATATGTATGTATGTATGTATGCATGTATGTGTGTGTGAGAGAGAAAGAGAGAGAGGGAGAGAGAGAGACAGAGAGCAATGAGGATTTTATATCTAAAAACACTCAAATATTACCTGAAAGAGCATTTTGATAAAAGTAAGTAGAGTATAAATATATAATTTTTTTTATATGGAAAAGCCGAAAAATGACTTCAAAGCTTCACCTGTAACTGGCTTCGTTGAAAAAACACTGAAGTCACTGCTGAAGTATTCATTGAATATATCATCAGCATCATCATCATCATCATTGCTTTAAGATTCACTTTTCCATGCTTGCATGAGTCAGATAAAATTTTTTAAGACAAATTTTCTATAACTCAGTGCCTTTCCTATCACCAATCCTCACTTGTTTACTGTTCAGGTAATATTTGTCCTTTGAGCACAAACAATACAATGGTAGATATGATTCCATGAAAGAATGCAAATGAATGGGGTTTTTTTTATATATATATATCCACTGGAAGATGTTTGATAATTAAATCTTTGCATAAATTTTCTTTCACTCGTGTTTTGTCTCAATTTTCAACTAAAGATTTGTTCTTTTACTCAACATCTTGTATGATGGTGACATTCATTTACAATCAGCACATGATCTCAAGACAGTGTGACATAAGCATGCACACACACACACACACACACACGTAAGTACGGATACTACTTAAGAAGAGTGGACCCAGTGCACACACCTGCACTAGTCAGTGGATGCACACGCCCATGCCAGTCAGTAGACAAACACATCCACAGGCACAAGTCAGTGGCACCTGCGATAAAAAACTCTCCACTTGTATAAATGTATTTAAACTGTAAATCGGGTGGGTGGAGTTAATTTTTTCTATCTATCTACCTATCTATCTATCTATCAATTTATCTACCTATCTATCTATCTATCTATTTATCTATCTATCTATCTATCTATCTATCTATCTAATAAAACAAACAAACAACTGACTGAATGAATGAAAATAAAACAAATTTTGAATTTGAAATAAAATGTTACCTAAAAATAAACATAAAAATAAGTGAAAATAATGAAATAAAATGTTATTCAAAAATGAACCATTCTGAAAGATGTTTTAGAATGTTCTGAAAACATTCATCCCCAGTTTTCCCATATTTTCCCTCCATAGAAACTCGAATGTTACTGGAAAAAGGCAAAACGCAAATTCAAGTGTATGATCGCAGTACACAAAATGCCCCCGATTTACAGTTCACACATATTTATACATGTGGAGGGTGTTTTTTTATCACAGATGCTACAGACTTGCACATGACTAGAGCAGGTGCAAACATCCACTGACTAGTGCAGATGTGCACGTTGGGTCCACTCTTCTTAAGTAATACCTAAGTATGTATATATGTGATGCCTACTTTCAGTTTCTATCTCCCAAATCTAGTTTTGAGTGTTTGAGCTGTAGTAGAAGACACTTGCCCAAGGTGCTGCATAACAGGACAGAACTCGAAACCATATGATTGAGAAGTGAGCTTCTTAATCACACAGATATGGCAGGGGTGCTTATGTCAGCACCTATAAAATGCCTGTGCCTATAGAAATTTGATTTTCCAAGAAGTAGAAGTTTTTGTGGTCGAACTGCGTCAGTGACCTGAATGCAGTTGTCACAGAAATTATGATGCCTCATGAAATAAATTTAGATTAAAAGTGAATTTAATGTCATTCTGTATTAATAAAATGCTAGAATGGTTCTTGAATGATATAGTTACTTGTGAAACCTTTGGGTCTACTATATACAAAATCTTCTTCTGCTACTTAAGTAAAACTTCATGCATGCATGCACACACACATACACACACACCTCTTCATACTCTATGACCTCGTGTATTTAGAAGTATTATGGAAATATATTTTGAAAAATAATGTATAAATGCTTCCACATTTGCTATGCTATATCACACTTAGTAGATCTGAGTTATTCCACTGAGCGATCTCATGTAGTGATGTTGAGTAAAAGAACAAATCTTTAGTTGAAAATTGAGACAAAACACGAGTGAAAGAAAATTTATGCAAAGATTTAATTATCAAACATCTTCCAGTGGATATATATATATAAAAAAAACCCCAGATAAAACAGAATCAGTTGACCACATTATGTGGTTAAAGGGGAAGCTTCAGACTGCAGCTTTATATATAAATTATCAAAAGGTCTAACATGACAAAAAGCGAAGCAAACAATGTGATCTTTGTACAGCAGAAAATAGGAGAATTCTCAAAATTCTTTGAAACTAAGACCTCTTTCTAAATACCAGATCAGAGACATTTTGAAAATGTAGATACTTCAAAAACCTTTTTGAAGTGTCTGCATTTCCTGAATATTGCTAAACTGGTATATTCATACACAGTCACGTGTGTGAGCAGGTGTATGTGCGTGTGTGTATGTGTATATTTATGTATGTATGTGTATATATGTATGTATGTATTTATTTATTTATTTGTATGTATGTATGTATGTATGTATGTATGTATATATATATATCATTATCATCATCTGTACACACATTTACACACACCACACATTGCTCTGCCCATCTGCTTCTACTCCCCACCTTCTCTACACCGTTATACTTATTACTCACACCACACCACTATGACCCTACAGCATATACGTACACCTATACATTCACACACCAGCACCCTCACTCCTACTTCCTCCCTCCTCATATACAGTAGCACACACATATATAGTCACACACCCACACCTCCCAACCCCCACCTCCTGTCACCACTATTTCACATGACTCCTCCATCCAGGAGGACCTGTATACATCCCCCTACAACATGCACATATGTCAGATAGTCTCATGCACACACACATGCAAGTAGAAATGAGCTGTAATGTCACTGGTGCCAAGCTGTATTGGCCTTTGCCTTTCCTTTGGATAACATTGGTGGCATGGAGAGGAGAAGCTGGTATGCATAGGTAACTGTTGGTCTTCCATAAACAATCTTGCCTGGACTTGTTCCTTGGAGAGTCACTTTCTAGGTGCAATCCTATGGTCATTCATGACTGAAGGGGGTCTTTACCCTTTACCTATATATGCATGAGTGTATGTGAGCCTGTTGCTCTGTATTTGTAGACATACATAAAGGATCAAAGATCCTTCCAGAGCCATAGGCTCATAAGACCAGTTTCCCAGATTCTGTAGTGTATATATTGTCCCACAACACAGGAAGCCAGTTTGTGACAGGATTATTTATTTTTGCTTGCTGAGTGGACTGAGACAATGTGAAATGAACAGTCTTGCTCAAGAACACAACACACCCAGGAATAGGAATCCAGAATCACAATTTTACAATCATGAGTGCAACACCCTAACCACTAAGCCATGTGCCTCTAAAAGTATATACATACATATATGCACAAACGCACACACACACACATTTACATGACGGGCATGTTGTATATGTGTTCTTGTGTGTATAAATGAGTGAGCCTCTTCTGGTACATTATAACATTATTTGTTGGCATTGTTTGTTGTTTACAATAAATGATGATTACAAAGAAAACAAAAAACAAAAAAAAAAAGATAAAATTGATAGTGAATAAACATTTGCTAAAATATGGATGTATATGCAAATTGATATATATGGTAAAGAGAAGAATTTTTTTTGACCCTGGAAAACTTCAGTATCCGCTGAGCTTTTGACATTGGCGTCCTGCCTGCATTTATCTGTGCAGTTTTTGAGAAAACTGCATACAATTGTCTCTTCACAAATGGATAATTTAGAAAGAACAGACTTTTTTTTCACTCAGTGAGTAACAGAGATTTATTGATTGTCATTGCAAAACCCACTCAGAGAGGAAGCCATAATTGCCTTAGGGTAAATGGCAGAATATAGTTAGAATGTCTTCGGTCATTCATGCAAATGGGTTATTCAAATTCTTGTTCCATTGCAAAATCTATTAACCTTATTTCAGCTTTGTAATTACATTACAACACATAACTTTCCCTATGTCAAAATAAGTGGTGGGATGGAGGTATTCCACCATAGTCATAGCTATTTAAGGACTCCATGGGATAAATGTATAGACTGTCTTTATCATCACTAGAATCAATGTTCTTATAATTTACTCTTTTCCCATCAAATGTGTAAGTAATTTTCTCATTTACAGCATCAACAACTGCATTGACATGGTATAGTATTTCTTAGTCTGTGAGGCTTGCAAGATCCAATGTACTGACAACTATTTTATGCATTATTTCTCCTAAACAATTTGGAAGCTCAGTCTTACCACCAGAGTCCAGTTGGTTTTTTTCCTTCACCGACTCGAATCAGAAAATGAACCCAACTATGCTCCTTTGAATTCTATTTAACACATTCATGCTAAGTTTCACTCTTGTCACTCTTTTCTAAAAGCAGAATGTCTGTATATCTGATATAAATGCTCTTTTCATATCTGCATTAATGATATAGATATTCTTTAATGCCTTTTCACACCGGTCCACGTGAGATGGATCCTTGCTCTCTGATATAAACTTCCTATTTTAAAGTACTATATATTAAAACCTTAGGCCAAAATTTCAAGTTTATTTATGCAGTAAATACCAGCTTAATAATAATAAAGTTGTTTTACAAAATTCTTTTGAAATGAAGGCAATGTATTTCTACAAAAATGGTTAAAACAGAAAATGATAAAACTTGCCTAGAAACATTAAGATCTTAATGCCAATGGTTAATCATTCAACAAAAGACCACAGAATGTGCTATCAACAGGTTCATACTCTTATCTCAATATCATAGTATGAAACCAATCTCTCAAATCATTTTAATCTGTTTGCTGTTGACACCAATGCTGCAAACACAATCCCTGAAAATAGGAACCTGATGTAAGATGAGAAGCACAAGATAGCTATGAATATGACTAATTGCAGTGTTGCTTTGCACTTGGTCTATCAAGCCTTGGTAACATTCTGCTCTTAGTTTCACTGCTTTGTTCAAACTCATTGGAGTTGTTCTGTTTCATTCTTCTTCTCTGCAATACCTGTTTGATAATGTACTCTTGAGATAATCTTCCTTCCGGAGGAAACATTTCAAAATCTTTGTTTAAATCCATGTATCCTTCTGAATGCATAGCATTTTTTTGCTATTATTCACAACTGTCACAAGCTTTGCTCTCAGGAAGAAACAAATAAAAATTATAATCTTCAGTTCAGTTGGTCAGCTCACAAGAAAGCTTGATCATGTTTATGTAAAACAATGTCTGAACATCCATTACTATTTCATTCTACTCTGTGTAAAATGGTTTATACTTCAGAACCAGTAGATATATATAGTTGATTTTCACAGAATACGAATTAATGATTGATTTTATATGCATGTCACTGTTACTAATTGAGATGATATATGGTGTGTAAAATAACAGGTCAGCTGTGGGCAAAATTGAAACCAGGATGGTTTCTTTTGCTGCTAAGTTAAACATTAGTCCATTAAGATTGTAAATGTAGATATTTAATAGTATCACAAATTTGCATTAAGGAGTGGAATGTACAGTTTCCTGAAATTCAGACCACCCCATGGTCCCAACAGACAAAATGGAAAAGGCGTTGCCCAGGAGGATAGTGTGGAAGATGCGCTGGAACAGCCACTTGGAATCATGGGGCTTGCACTTGCAGACAGCCATCTCCACCCCAATAGCTGTGAGTAGTGATATGGTCTGGGGGCCAACAATGCTGGAGGTCTCACTGCCACAGGCTTGACCATAAACCTGTCAGAGAGCAACCGGTACCTTGACAGTTTGCTTTTCTCAGCCTGACAAGCAGCGGAGCCTGGGCTGGTAGGTGACAACTCCAAGTTTCCACTGGAGAAGGTGTCACAGCATGTGGCATCCAGATGAGGGGCCTACCACCATGGAATAGGAAAATTGTTACACTGTCAGGCCCTTTATCATCCCTTCAGTCTAACCTCACTGGCTTGAGCTTGAAGGGGAAGCCTACAGTATCTAGACCATACTTTGTGATCTTGTTAAAGGTGGCATAGCATGGGGTGGCCAGTACTATGATGACATGACAGTGGGTAGATGGCAAAAGAATCCACAAGTGAATCTGCAGTGGCATTCATGAGGCTCACAGATCTGGAAACCAAGCCTCAGGGAAACACCAATGTGTCTACAGTTGCTATCAAGCTGAGTGTCAGGCTGCACTGTGGGGCTCAGAGGCTGAGTGGAAACATGCCAGTGTTGGTCAAGTCAACACACTAACTCATCCAAGTCATGTTACACTGGATGGCATCCTATTTCTTTTGAGAGGACTTAAGTAGTCATTGGATTTAAGGATGCTGCTTACTCAGAGGCCAGTTGACAGAATGTAAAACATATCACCTTGTACTCTTCATGTGTATACACCATCTATTTGAAGCTCAATCCCAATTATAGTTTGTACCACTTGCAGGGAAACTTAATACTATGTTGTAACAGTGTTCAGAATCGGTTCTTCAATTTGCTTTCTTAGTATATATGTAGCTATGTACAAATTTGAAGAATTTAATCTGGAATTAAAATTATTAACATAAGAATACTTGTCCTTGAGCAATAATGAAATACACACACACACACACACACACACACACGCATACATACAAGAACAAGTAGAAAGATATATTTTTTCAACACGTAAATACTGATCAGTATATATAAAGAGCAGAAAAATTTGCCAGCAACCAGCCATGAGGATTGAACACACACCCTTCCAATATCCAGTTGGAGTGCTCTACCCTTTAAGTTAAACTGCTGACTGGCGAATTCTTGTGCAATTTTAGAAGTTATAGAGTCATCCAGAAATGCTAGATGTCATATGGATGACTTTATAACTTCTAAAACTGCAGAAGAATTCGTTGGTCAGTAGTTTAGCTTAAAGGGCAGAGCACTCCAACCGGATATTGGAGGGGTGTGTGTTCAATCCTCATAGCTGGTTGCCAGCAAATTTTTCTGCTCTTAAAAGAATTTTATCCTTTATATATACTGTTCAGTATTTATGTGTTGCAAAATATATCTTTCTACATGTTCTACAATACATTTCAACGCTTCAAAAACAAATTTATGTTTGTTTACATGACATAATCTGTACATATATATATATATATATATATATATATATTATATATATATATCTTCTGTAAACATGACATATTCTACCATTGTCCTAAAGCAATACTTTCAGTGTATTTTTAACTTATTTTTCAACAAATACATCTGTTTTTCATTCAAGTTTACCATCATTTCAATATAGCTTTTATAATAATACTTGCACAGTTGGTCGATGCCGTTTAAATAAAGCTGTTTGCCTTGCTCACTCAATCATTGCTCTGTAGTCAACTATGGTTTTTCCTTGTTGGCAAACTCTCTGCTCTTAGTTTCAAACATGGAAACAAGGGAAAAGTACAGGGTGGAAGGTCTGCTGTTCAAAATCACATTACCAAATGGCAGTCATTGACCTTTAAACTATGTAAGCTGATATGTTGTTGCAGAAATGCAGGACATTGACACTCGAAAGTCCATGGTGACTTCTCATCATTCGATCCTGCAGTTGCTGTAGCAGATGAACCTATCAGACATCAGAAAACAAACTCCACCAGTCAAATTTGAATCTTGTTCTTTATCTTCAGTAAGAGTAAACATCTGCTGCTCGATTGAAAATACATTTTAATCAAATGCACAAGGTTCCAATCCCTGTTACTAACATGCTTGATCAAATTTCACAACACATGTATCATATGACATACACACACATACGAACATATATATATATATATATATATATATATATATATATATATATATATATATATATATACCTATATAACATGATAGCTATCTATTAACTTTTGAAAGATGTTTGTGTAAAAATCTATATAAATGTATGTATATATAAATAGGTTCAGTTCCATTGTGTGGAACCTTGGGCAAGTGTCTTCTACTATAGCTTCAAGCTGACCAAAGCCTTGTGAGTGGGTTTGGTAAACAGAAGCTGAAAAGAAGCCCATTGTATATATAGTTATACAAGGGCGGCCATAAATAAATAAAAAATGCATTAAATACTACAAAACATACATGTAGGACAGACACAGAAGGACCGTAATTCTTCATCAGTTATCAACCGAAAAATACTAATACCCAGTTTCATGCCCTTAATGATAAGACTGAGAACTTCGTATATCGGCGGCACCCACAAGATTTGTATAGAATTAGAGCTAAAGCAAACAAGTCAATTTAGGGTGGACATATGAAAGCAAACAAATGGGATTTGAAACGATAGACAAAGACAATAAATAAAGCCTTTCAGCCAAACATGAGAATGATGTGTAATGCCTGGAAGAGATCCACAAATGGATATAAAAAAGAAGAATTAGTAAGAGAGGTGAAAAAGCTAGGTGTCCAGTCACAACACCCACATCTATCTATCTATCTATCTATCTGTCTGTCTGTCTGTCTTTTATCTTTTACTTGTTCCAGTCGTTGGACTGCAAACATGTTGGGACATAACCTTGAAAGATTTTAGTTGAACAAATTTTTTGTTTAGTACTTATTTTATCATTCTCCTTTTGCTGAACTGCTAGACTATGGTGATGTAAAGATACTATCACTGGTTGTCAAGCAGTGGTGGGGGACAAACACAAGTGCACACACACACACACACACACACACACACACACACACACACACACACACACACACACACACACACACACACACACACACACATATATATATATATATATACACAGGGGTGGCCATAAGTCACTTTATCCATTTCTTTATTATTATCAGAATGGGTAAAGCAACTTATGGCCGCCCTTGTATAACTATATATACAATGGGCTTCTTTTCAGCTTCTGTTTACCAAACCCACTCACAAGGCTTTGGTCAGCTTGAAGCTATAGTAGAAGACACTTGCCCAAGGTTCCACACAATGGAACTGAACCTAGAGCAATGTGGTTGAGAAGCAAGTTTCTAAGTTTCTTACCGTTCAACCACACTTTGAAAACATGGGACAAAGTACTGAAGGCTTCTCTGAAGACACTGAGCCTTATGAAAGAGATGACAAAGGACTGAGATATCTGGCACCTTGCTGTACTCAAAAAGACCCAACCACCACAGCAGAATTGACCTTTGATTCCTTGACATCTGAAACGTGTCTATCATCTATGAGCAAAATAGGCACACACTATACCCTCCTGCTTTCTCAGTTCCCTTCTTCCTCACCCTGAACCACTTCCATTTATCATTTCTCCCCCCACCACCACCACCACCAATCACCTCCTTTCTGTACTTTCTTGCCCCTGTGTTGCTGCCCATCATTAACACTTATCTACTATCACACTCAGTGCCCTCACATACCTACCACAACCCTCACCACTGTCCCTGAACCTCTCCTATATTTCACTCAGCCACCTACATCCTGCACATCCACTCAATCCACATCTCTATATCACCGCACTTATTCTCACCACCCCCAATGTCCCTCAAGGGCACATCGTCGCCAACATCTCTTTCACTGTTGCGTTCTTTATTTTACTTTCTGTCATGCTCAGTCTCTTTAGCTTACTCTCTAACTTACCCTCTCATACATACAAAAGGCTTCCAGTCTTACCAGCTCCTGTCAAACCTCCCAACCTATGCCAGAATGGAAAACGGGGGTGAAATGATGATGATGATATATATATATGCATTCACACAAACAAACATCTATCCCTCTCTCTCTCTGTATATATATATATATATATATATATATATATATATATATATAT